>NW_025804469.1:0-39844 GCF_021901495.1 Neodiprion virginianus
GTTGTTATAACGTCTCTGGTCTTTGAGTGTACGCTCGGAAAGAAGCGAGTTGACGCGTGCGTTGGAGCGTTCAGCCTTCCGTGTTTCACGGAGAGCCGAACTTCTTGGTACCGCGTCAAGGGCCATTCGGTCTGAGACACCGACCCGCGGTAATGCAGTGACGATAGATGAAACAACGCGAGTCGCGTAGTTTCTTTGGTACGAGGCACGGAACGGTCCGCGAACGCCCGCTCCTGGTCTACGCCGACGTACGTATCGTGCTCGAGCACGTACCGGTACGGCGTAGCAGGCGGACGACGGGAGACCGGCCCGACCGACTCGCTCCTCTTACTAGTAGGAGCCTGGCCGCTAGGACGTCGGCGCCGGTACGGTGGTAGCACGGTCGGCTTACGGGGCGAAACCTCCGCGGGCTATCGAAAAAATTTTGAACTCCGGGAACTTTGTCGAAATTAACCGAGGCTCGTTTGACGATGTTCCGACAGGCTCCCGGCCCGGATCGACTACGGGACGCCGCGCATCGCCTTTCGGTCGACTCGGACCGAAATTTTTACAAGTCCCGTCGGCCCGGATCGACTCCGGGACGCCGCGCATCGCCTTTCGGTCGACTCGGACCGAAATTTTTACAAGTCCCGTCGGCCCGGATCGACTCCGGGACGCCGCGCATCGCCTTTCGGTCGACTCGGACCGTAATTTTTACAAGTCCCGTCGGCCCGGATCGACTCCGGGACGCCGCGCATCGCCTTTCGGTCGACTCGGACCGAAATTTTTACAAGTCCCGTCGGCCCGGATCGACTCCGGGACGCCGCGCATCGCCTTTCGGTCGGCTCGGACCGAAATTTTTACAAGTCCCGTCGGCCCGGATCGACTCCGGGACGCCGCGCATCGCCTTTCGGTCGACTCGGACCGAAATTTTTACAAGTCCCGTCGGCCCGGATCGACTCCGGGACGCCGCGCATCGCCTTTCGGTCGACTCGGACCGAAATTTTTACAAGTCCCGTCGGCCCGGATCGACTCCGGAACGCCGCGCATCGCCTTTCGGTCGACTCGGACCGAAATTTTTACAAGTCCCGTCGGCCCGGATCGACTCCGGGACGCCGCGCATCGCCTTTCGGTCGACTCGGACCGTAATTTTTACAAGTCCCGTCGGCCCGGATCGACTCCGGGACGCCGGCATCGCCTTTCGGTCGACTCGGACCGAAATTTTTACAAGTCCCGTCGGCCCGGATCGACTCCGGGACGCCGCGCATCGCCTTTCGGTCGACTCGGACCGAAATTTTTACAAGTTCCGTCGGCCCGGATCGACTCCGGGACGCCGCGCATCGCCTTTCGGTCGACTCGGAACGAAACTTCATCGAGTCCCGTCGGCCCGTATAGTCTCCAAGACGCCGCGCATCGCCTTTCGGTCGACTCGGACCGAAATTTTTACAAGTCCCGTCGGCCCGGATCGACT
The DNA here is from genome assembly GCF_021901495.1 of Neodiprion virginianus. Lineage (NCBI taxonomy): Eukaryota > Metazoa > Arthropoda > Insecta > Hymenoptera > Diprionidae > Neodiprion > Neodiprion virginianus. The sequence continues at coordinate 1,451 of NW_025804469.1, forward strand.
CCGGAACGCCGCGCATCGCCTTTCGGTCGACTCGGACCGAAATTTTTACAAGTCCCGTCGGCCCGGATCGACTCCGGGACGCCGCGCATCGCCTTTCGGTCGACTCGGACCGTAATTTTTACAAGTCCCGTCGGCCCGGATCGACTCCGGGACGCCGCGCATCGCCTTTCGGTCGACTCGGACCGAAATTTTTACAAGTCCCGTCGGCCCGGATCGACTCCGGGACGCCGCGCATCGCCTTTCGGTCGACTCGGACCGAAATTTTTACAAGTTCCGTCGGCCCGGATCGACTCCGGGACGCCGCGCATCGCCTTTCGGTCGACTCGGAACGAAACTTCATCGAGTCCCGTCGGCCCGTATAGTCTCCAAGACGCCGCGCATCGCCTTTCGGTCGACTCGGACCGAAATTTTTACAAGTCCCGTCGGCCCCGGATCGACTCCGGGACGCCGCGCATCGCCTTTCGGTCGGCTCGGACCGAAATTTTTACAAGTCCCGTCGGCCCGGATCGACTCCGGGACGCCGCGCATCGCCTTTCGGTCGACTCGGACCGAAATTTTTACAAGTCCCGTCGGCCCGGATCGACTCCGGGACGCCGCGCATCGCCTTTCGGTCGACTCGGACCGAAATTTTTACAAGTCCCGTCGGCCCGGATCGACTCCGGAACGCCGCGCATCGCCTTTCGGTCGACTCGGACCGAAATTTTTACAAGTCCCGTCGGCCCGGATCGACTCCGGGACGCCGCGCATCGCCTTTCGGTCGACTCGGACCGTAATTTTTACAAGTCCCGTCGGCCCGGATCGACTCCGGGACGCCGCGCATCGCCTTTCGGTCGACTCGGACCGAAATTTTTACAAGTTCCGTCGGCCCGGATCGACTCGGGGAGGCCGCGCGTCGCCGCGCGTCGCCTCTCGGTCGACTCGGACCGAAATTTTCACAAGTGTCCCGTCGCGCCGCACCGGGGGTCGGTCCGTCCGCCGTCGACCCATCGGCCCCGGGACGCGGCGCATTGCCTTTCGGTCGACTCGGAACGAAACTTCATCGAGTCCCGTCGGCCCGTATAGTCTCCAAGACGCCGCGCATCGCCTTTCGGTCGACTCGGACCGAAATTTTTACAAGTCCCGTCGGCCCGGATCGACTCCGGGACGCCGCGCATCGCCTTTCGGTCGACTCGGAACGAAACTTCATCGAGTCCCGTCGGCCCGTATAGTCTCCAAGACGCCGCGCATCGCCTTTCGGTCGACTCGGACCGAAATTTTTACAAGTCCCGTCGGCCCGGATCGACTCCGGGACGCCGCGCATCGCCTTTCGGTCGACTCGGACCGAAATTTTTACAAGTCCCGTCGGCCCGGATCGACTCCGGAACGCCGCGCATCGCCTTTCGGTCGACTCGGACCGAAATTTTTACAAGTCCCGTCGGCCCGGATCGACTCCGGGACGCCGCGCATCGCCTTTCGGTCGACTCGGACCGAAATTTTTACAAGTCCCGTCGGCCCGGATCGACTCCGGGACGCCGCGCATCGCCTTTCGGTCGACTCGGACCGAAATTTTTACAAGTCCCGTCGGCCCGGATCGACTCCGGGACGCCGCGCATCGCCTTTCGGTCGGCTCGGACCGAAATTTTTACAAGTCCCGTCGGCCCGGATCGACTCCGGGACGCCGCGCATCGCCTTTCGGTCGACTCGGACCGAAATTTTTACAAGTCCCGTCGGCCCGGATCGACTCCGGGACGCCGCGCATCGCCTTTCGGTCGACTCGGACCGAAATTTTTACAAGTCCCGTCGGCCCGGATCGACTCCGGAACGCCGCGCATCGCCTTTCGGTCGACTCGGACCGAAATTTTTACAAGTCCCGTCGGCCCGGATCGACTCCGGGACGCCGCGCATCGCCTTTCGGTCGACTCGGACCGTAATTTTTACAAGTCCCGTCGGCCCGGATCGACTCCGGGACGCCGCGCATCGCCTTTCGGTCGACTCGGACCGAAATTTTTACAAGTTCCGTCGGCCCGGATCGACTCGGGGAGGCCGCGCGTCGCCGCGCGTCGCCTCTCGGTCGACTCGGACCGAAATTTTCACAAGTGTCCCGTCGCGCCGCACCGGGGGTCGGTCCGTCCGCCGTCGACCCATCGGCCCCGGGACGCGGCGCATTGCCTTTCGGTCGACTCGGAACGAAACTTCATCGAGTCCCGTCGGCCCGTATAGTCTCCAAGACGCCGCGCATCGCCTTTCGGTCGACTCGGACCGAAATTTTTACAAGTCCCGTCGGCCCGGATCGACTCCGGGACGCCGCGCATCGCCTTTCGGTCGACTCGGAACGAAACTTCATCGAGTCCCGTCGGCCCGTATAGTCTCCAAGACGCCGCGCATCGCCTTTCGGTCGACTCGGACCGAAATTTTTACAAGTCCCGTCGGCCCGGATCGACTCCGGGACGCCGCGCATCGCCTTTCGGTCGACTCGGACCGAAATTTTTACAAGTCCCGTCGGCCCGGATCGACTCCGGAACGCCGCGCATCGCCTTTCGGTCGACTCGGACCGAAATTTTTACAAGTCCCGTCGGCCCGGATCGACTCCGGGACGCCGCGCATCGCCTTTCGGTCGACTCGGACCGAAATTTTTACAAGTCCCGTCGGCCCGGATCGACTCCGGGACGCCGCGCATCGCCTTTCGGTCGACTCGGACCGAAATTTTTACAAGTCCCGTCGGCCCGGATCGACTCCGGGACGCCGCGCATCGCCTTTCGGTCGACTCGGACCGAAATTTTTACAAGTCCCGTCGGCCCGGATCGACTCCGGAACGCCGCGCATCGCCTTTCGGTCGACTCGGACCGAAATTTTTACAAGTCCCGTCGGCCCGGATCGACTCCGGGACGCCGCGCATCGCCTTTCGGTCGACTCGGACCGTAATTTTTACAAGTCCCGTCGGCCCGGATCGACTCCGGGACGCCGCGCATCGCCTTTCGGTCGACTCGGACCGAAATTTTTACAAGTCCCGTCGGCCCGGATCGACTCCGGGACGCCGCGCATCGCCTTTCGGTCGACTCGGACCGAAATTTTTACAAGTCCCGTCGGCCCGGATCGACTCCGGAACGTCGCGCATCGCCTTTCGGTCGACTCGGACCGAAATTTTTACAAGTCCCGTCGGCCCGGATCGACTCCGGGACGCCGCGCATCGCCTTTCGGTCGACTCGGACCGTAATTTTTACAAGTCCCGTCGGCCCGGATCGACTCCGGGACGCCGCGCATCGCCTTTCGGTCGACTCGGAACGAAACTTCATCGAGTCCCGTCGGCCCGTATAGTCTCCAAGACGCCGCGCATCGCCTTTCGGTCGACTCGGACCGAAATTTTTACAAGTCCCGTCGGCCCGGATCGACTCCGGGACGCCGCGCATCGCCTTTCGGTCGACTCGGACCGAAATTTTTACAAGTCCCGTCGGCCCGGATCGACTCCGGAACGCCGCGCATCGCCTTTCGGTCGACTCGGACCGAAATTTTTACAAGTCCCGTCGGCCCGGATCGACTCCGGGACGCCGCGCATCGCCTTTCGGTCGACTCGGACCGAAATTTTTACAAGTCCCGTCGGCCCGGATCGACTCCGGGACGCCGCGCATCGCCTTTCGGTCGACTCGGACCGAAATTTTTACAAGTTCCGTCGGCCCGGATCGACTCCGGGACGCCGCGCATCGCCTTTCGGTCGACTCGGAACGAAACTTCATCGAGTCCCGTCGGCCCGTATAGTCTCCAAGACGCCGCGCATCGCCTTTCGGTCGACTCGGACCGAAATTTTTACAAGTCCCGTCGGCCCGGATCGACTCCGGAACGCCGCGCATCGCCTTTCGGTCGACTCGGACCGAAATTTTTACAAGTCCCGTCGGCCCGGATCGACTCCGGGACGCCGCGCATCGCCTTTCGGTCGACTCGGACCGTAATTTTTACAAGTCCCGTCGGCCCGGATCGACTCCGGGACGCCGCGCATCGCCTTTCGGTCGACTCGGACCGAAATTTTTACAAGTCCCGTCGGCCCGGATCGACTCCGGGACGCCGCGCATCGCCTTTCGGTCGACTCGGACCGAAATTTTTACAAGTTCCGTCGGCCCGGATCGACTCCGGGACGCCGCGCATCGCCTTTCGGTCGACTCGGAACGAAACTTCATCGAGTCCCGTCGGCCCGTATAGTCTCCAAGACGCCGCGCATCGCCTTTCGGTCGACTCGGACCGAAATTTTTACAAGTCCCGTCGGCCCGGATCGACTCCGGGACGCCGCGCATCGCCTTTCGGTCGGCTCGGACCGAAATTTTTACAAGTCCCGTCGGCCCGGATCGACTCCGGGACGCCGCGCATCGCCTTTCGGTCGACTCGGACCGAAATTTTTACAAGTCCCGTCGGCCCGGATCGACTCCGGGACGCCGCGCATCGCCTTTCGGTCGACTCGGACCGAAATTTTTACAAGTCCCGTCGGCCCGGATCGACTCCGGAACGCCGCGCATCGCCTTTCGGTCGACTCGGACCGAAATTTTTACAAGTCCCGTCGGCCCGGATCGACTCCGGGACGCCGCGCATCGCCTTTCGGTCGACTCGGACCGTAATTTTTACAAGTCCCGTCGGCCCGGATCGACTCCGGGACGCCGCGCATCGCCTTTCGGTCGACTCGGACCGAAATTTTTACAAGTTCCGTCGGCCCGGATCGACTCGGGGAGGCCGCGCGTCGCCGCGCGTCGCCTCTCGGTCGACTCGGACCGAAATTTTCACAAGTGTCCCGTCGCGCCGCACCGGGGGTCGGTCCGTCCGCCGTCGACCCATCGGCCCCGGGACGCGGCGCATTGCCTTTCGGTCGACTCGGAACGAAACTTCATCGAGTCCCGTCGGCCCGTATAGTCTCCAAGACGCCGCGCATCGCCTTTCGGTCGACTCGGACCGAAATTTTTACAAGTCCCGTCGGCCCGGATCGACTCCGGGACGCCGCGCATCGCCTTTCGGTCGACTCGGAACGAAACTTCATCGAGTCCCGTCGGCCCGTATAGTCTCCAAGACGCCGCGCATCGCCTTTCGGTCGACTCGGACCGAAATTTTTACAAGTCCCGTCGGCCCGGATCGACTCCGGGACGCCGCGCATCGCCTTTCGGTCGACTCGGACCGAAATTTTTACAAGTCCCGTCGGCCCGGATCGACTCCGGAACGCCGCGCATCGCCTTTCGGTCGACTCGGACCGAAATTTTTACAAGTCCCGTCGGCCCGGATCGACTCCGGGACGCCGCGCATCGCCTTTCGGTCGACTCGGACCGAAATTTTTACAAGTCCCGTCGGCCCGGATCGACTCCGGGACGCCGCGCATCGCCTTTCGGTCGACTCGGACCGAAATTTTTACAAGTCCCGTCGGCCCGGATCGACTCCGGGACGCCGCGCATCGCCTTTCGGTCGGCTCGGACCGAAATTTTTACAAGTCCCGTCGGCCCGGATCGACTCCGGGACGCCGCGCATCGCCTTTCGGTCGACTCGGACCGAAATTTTTACAAGTCCCGTCGGCCCGGATCGACTCCGGGACGCCGCGCATCGCCTTTCGGTCGACTCGGACCGAAATTTTTACAAGTCCCGTCGGCCCGGATCGACTCCGGAACGCCGCGCATCGCCTTTCGGTCGACTCGGACCGAAATTTTTACAAGTCCCGTCGGCCCGGATCGACTCCGGGACGCCGCGCATCGCCTTTCGGTCGACTCGGACCGTAATTTTTACAAGTCCCGTCGGCCCGGATCGACTCCGGGACGCCGCGCATCGCCTTTCGGTCGACTCGGACCGAAATTTTTACAAGTTCCGTCGGCCCGGATCGACTCGGGGAGGCCGCGCGTCGCCGCGCGTCGCCTCTCGGTCGACTCGGACCGAAATTTTCACAAGTGTCCCGTCGCGCCGCACCGGGGGTCGGTCCGTCCGCCGTCGACCCATCGGCCCCGGGACGCGGCGCATTGCCTTTCGGTCGACTCGGAACGAAACTTCATCGAGTCCCGTCGGCCCGTATAGTCTCCAAGACGCCGCGCATCGCCTTTCGGTCGACTCGGACCGAAATTTTTACAAGTCCCGTCGGCCCGGATCGACTCCGGGACGCCGCGCATCGCCTTTCGGTCGACTCGGAACGAAACTTCATCGAGTCCCGTCGGCCCGTATAGTCTCCAAGACGCCGCGCATCGCCTTTCGGTCGACTCGGACCGAAATTTTTACAAGTCCCGTCGGCCCGGATCGACTCCGGGACGCCGCGCATCGCCTTTCGGTCGACTCGGACCGAAATTTTTACAAGTCCCGTCGGCCCGGATCGACTCCGGAACGCCGCGCATCGCCTTTCGGTCGACTCGGACCGAAATTTTTACAAGTCCCGTCGGCCCGGATCGACTCCGGGACGCCGCGCATCGCCTTTCGGTCGACTCGGACCGAAATTTTTACAAGTCCCGTCGGCCCGGATCGACTCCGGGACGCCGCGCATCGCCTTTCGGTCGACTCGGACCGAAATTTTTACAAGTCCCGTCGGCCCGGATCGACTCCGGGACGCCGCGCATCGCCTTTCGGTCGACTCGGACCGAAATTTTTACAAGTCCCGTCGGCCCGGATCGACTCCGGAACGCCGCGCATCGCCTTTCGGTCGACTCGGACCGAAATTTTTACAAGTCCCGTCGGCCCGGATCGACTCCGGGACGCCGCGCATCGCCTTTCGGTCGACTCGGACCGTAATTTTTACAAGTCCCGTCGGCCCGGATCGACTCCGGGACGCCGCGCATCGCCTTTCGGTCGACTCGGACCGAAATTTTTACAAGTCCCGTCGGCCCGGATCGACTCCGGGACGCCGCGCATCGCCTTTCGGTCGACTCGGACCGAAATTTTTACAAGTCCCGTCGGCCCGGATCGACTCCGGGACGCCGCGCATCGCCTTTCGGTCGACTCGGACCGTAATTTTTACAAGTCCCGTCGGCCCGGATCGACTCCGGGACGCCGCGCATCGCCTTTCGGTCGACTCGGAACGAAACTTCATCGAGTCCCGTCGGCCCGTATAGTCTCCAAGACGCCGCGCATCGCCTTTCGGTCGACTCGGACCGAAATTTTTACAAGTCCCGTCGGCCCGGATCGACTCCGGGACGCCGCGCATCGCCTTTCGGTCGACTCGGACCGAAATTTTTACAAGTCCCGTCGGCCCGGATCGACTCCGGAACGCCGCGCATCGCCTTTCGGTCGACTCGGACCGAAATTTTTACAAGTCCCGTCGGCCCGGATCGACTCCGGGACGCCGCGCATCGCCTTTCGGTCGACTCGGACCGAAATTTTTACAAGTCCCGTCGGCCCGGATCGACTCCGGGACGCCGCGCATCGCCTTTCGGTCGACTCGGACCGAAATTTTTACAAGTTCCGTCGGCCCGGATCGACTCCGGGACGCCGCGCATCGCCTTTCGGTCGACTCGGAACGAAACTTCATCGAGTCCCGTCGGCCCGTATAGTCTCCAAGACGCCGCGCATCGCCTTTCGGTCGACTCGGACCGAAATTTTTACAAGTCCCGTCGGCCCGGATCGACTCCGGGACGCCGCGCATCGCCTTTCGGTCGACTCGGACCGTAATTTTTACAAGTCCCGTCGGCCCGGATCGACTCCGGGACGCCGCGCATCGCCTTTCGGTCGACTCGGACCGAAATTTTTACAAGTTCCGTCGGCCCGGATCGACTCGGGGAGGCCGCGCGTCGCCGCGCGTCGCCTCTCGGTCGACTCGGACCGAAATTTTCACAAGTGTCCCGTCGCGCCGCACCGGGGGTCGGTCCGTCCGCCGTCGACCCATCGGCCCCGGGACGCGGCGCATTGCCTTTCGGTCGACTCGGAACGAAACTTCATCGAGTCCCGTCGGCCCGTATAGTCTCCAAGACGCCGCGCATCGCCTTTCGGTCGACTCGGACCGAAATTTTTACAAGTCCCGTCGGCCCGGATCGACTCCGGGACGCCGCGCATCGCCTTTCGGTCGACTCGGAACGAAACTTCATCGAGTCCCGTCGGCCCGTATAGTCTCCAAGACGCCGCGCATCGCCTTTCGGTCGACTCGGACCGAAATTTTTACAAGTCCCGTCGGCCCGGATCGACTCCGGGACGCCGCGCATCGCCTTTCGGTCGACTCGGACCGAAATTTTTACAAGTCCCGTCGGCCCGGATCGACTCCGGAACGCCGCGCATCGCCTTTCGGTCGACTCGGACCGAAATTTTTACAAGTCCCGTCGGCCCGGATCGACTCCGGGACGCCGCGCATCGCCTTTCGGTCGACTCGGACCGAAATTTTTACAAGTCCCGTCGGCCCGGATCGACTCCGGGACGCCGCGCATCGCCTTTCGGTCGACTCGGACCGAAATTTTTACAAGTTCCGTCGGCCCGGATCGACTCCGGGACGCCGCGCATCGCCTTTCGGTCGACTCGGAACGAAACTTCATCGAGTCCCGTCGGCCCGTATAGTCTCCAAGACGCCGCGCATCGCCTTTCGGTCGACTCGGACCGAAATTTTTACAAGTCCCGTCGGCCCGGATCGACTCCGGGACGCCGCGCATCGCCTTTCGGTCGACTCGGACCGAAATTTTTACAAGTCCCGTCGGCCCGGATCGACTCCGGAACGTCGCGCATCGCCTTTCGGTCGACTCGGACCGAAATTTTTACAAGTCCCGTCGGCCCGGATCGACTCCGGGACGCCGCGCATCGCCTTTCGGTCGACTCGGACCGTAATTTTTACAAGTCCCGTCGGCCCGGATCGACTCCGGGACGCCGCGCATCGCCTTTCGGTCGACTCGGAACGAAACTTCATCGAGTCCCGTCGGCCCGTATAGTCTCCAAGACGCCGCGCATCGCCTTTCGGTCGACTCGGACCGAAATTTTTACAAGTCCCGTCGGCCCGGATCGACTCCGGGACGCCGCGCATCGCCTTTCGGTCGACTCGGACCGAAATTTTTACAAGTCCCGTCGGCCCGGATCGACTCCGGAACGCCGCGCATCGCCTTTCGGTCGACTCGGACCGAAATTTTTACAAGTCCCGTCGGCCCGGATCGACTCCGGGACGCCGCGCATCGCCTTTCGGTCGACTCGGACCGAAATTTTTACAAGTCCCGTCGGCCCGGATCGACTCCGGGACGCCGCGCATCGCCTTTCGGTCGACTCGGACCGAAATTTTTACAAGTTCCGTCGGCCCGGATCGACTCCGGGACGCCGCGCATCGCCTTTCGGTCGACTCGGAACGAAACTTCATCGAGTCCCGTCGGCCCGTATAGTCTCCAAGACGCCGCGCATCGCCTTTCGGTCGACTCGGACCGAAATTTTTACAAGTCCCGTCGGCCCGGATCGACTCCGGGACGCCGCGCATCGCCTTTCGGTCGACTCGGACCGTAATTTTTACAAGTCCCGTCGGCCCGGATCGACTCCGGGACGCCGCGCATCGCCTTTCGGTCGACTCGGACCGAAATTTTTACAAGTTCCGTCGGCCCGGATCGACTCGGGGAGGCCGCGCGTCGCCGCGCGTCGCCTCTCGGTCGACTCGGACCGAAATTTTCACAAGTGTCCCGTCGCGCCGCACCGGGGGTCGGTCCGTCCGCCGTCGACCCATCGGCCCCGGGACGCGGCGCATTGCCTTTCGGTCGACTCGGAACGAAACTTCATCGAGTCCCGTCGGCCCGTATAGTCTCCAAGACGCCGCGCATCGCCTTTCGGTCGACTCGGACCGAAATTTTTACAAGTCCCGTCGGCCCGGATCGACTCCGGGACGCCGCGCATCGCCTTTCGGTCGACTCGGAACGAAACTTCATCGAGTCCCGTCGGCCCGTATAGTCTCCAAGACGCCGCGCATCGCCTTTCGGTCGACTCGGACCGAAATTTTTACAAGTCCCGTCGGCCCGGATCGACTCCGGGACGCCGCGCATCGCCTTTCGGTCGACTCGGACCGAAATTTTTACAAGTCCCGTCGGCCCGGATCGACTCCGGAACGCCGCGCATCGCCTTTCGGTCGACTCGGACCGAAATTTTTACAAGTCCCGTCGGCCCGGATCGACTCCGGGACGCCGCGCATCGCCTTTCGGTCGACTCGGACCGAAATTTTTACAAGTCCCGTCGGCCCGGATCGACTCCGGGACGCCGCGCATCGCCTTTCGGTCGACTCGGACCGAAATTTTTACAAGTTCCGTCGGCCCGGATCGACTCCGGGACGCCGCGCATCGCCTTTCGGTCGACTCGGAACGAAACTTCATCGAGTCCCGTCGGCCCGTATAGTCTCCAAGACGCCGCGCATCGCCTTTCGGTCGACTCGGACCGAAATTTTTACAAGTCCCGTCGGCCCGGATCGACTCCGGGACGCCGCGCATCGCCTTTCGGTCGACTCGGACCGTAATTTTTACAAGTCCCGTCGGCCCGGATCGACTCCGGGACGCCGCGCATCGCCTTTCGGTCGACTCGGACCGAAATTTTTACAAGTCCCGTCGGCCCGGATCGACTCCGGGACGCCGCGCATCGCCTTTCGGTCGACTCGGACCGAAATTTTTACAAGTTCCGTCGGCCCGGATCGACTCCGGGACGCCGCGCATCGCCTTTCGGTCGACTCGGAACGAAACTTCATCGAGTCCCGTCGGCCCGTATAGTCTCCAAGACGCCGCGCATCGCCTTTCGGTCGACTCGGACCGAAATTTTTACAAGTCCCGTCGGCCCGGATCGACTCCGGAACGCCGCGCATCGCCTTTCGGTCGACTCGGACCGAAATTTTTACAAGTCCCGTCGGCCCGGATCGACTCCGGGACGCCGCGCATCGCCTTTCGGTCGACTCGGACCGTAATTTTTACAAGTCCCGTCGGCCCGGATCGACTCCGGGACGCCGCGCATCGCCTTTCGGTCGACTCGGACCGAAATTTTTACAAGTCCCGTCGGCCCGGATCGACTCCGGGACGCCGCGCATCGCCTTTCGGTCGACTCGGACCGAAATTTTTACAAGTTCCGTCGGCCCGGATCGACTCCGGGACGCCGCGCATCGCCTTTCGGTCGACTCGGAACGAAACTTCATCGAGTCCCGTCGGCCCGTATAGTCTCCAAGACGCCGCGCATCGCCTTTCGGTCGACTCGGACCGAAATTTTTACAAGTCCCGTCGGCCCGGATCGACTCCGGGACGCCGCGCATCGCCTTTCGGTCGGCTCGGACCGAAATTTTTACAAGTCCCGTCGGCCCGGATCGACTCCGGGACGCCGCGCATCGCCTTTCGGTCGACTCGGACCGAAATTTTTACAAGTCCCGTCGGCCCGGATCGACTCCGGGACGCCGCGCATCGCCTTTCGGTCGACTCGGACCGAAATTTTTACAAGTCCCGTCGGCCCGGATCGACTCCGGAACGCCGCGCATCGCCTTTCGGTCGACTCGGACCGAAATTTTTACAAGTCCCGTCGGCCCGGATCGACTCCGGGACGCCGCGCATCGCCTTTCGGTCGACTCGGACCGTAATTTTTACAAGTCCCGTCGGCCCGGATCGACTCCGGGACGCCGCGCATCGCCTTTCGGTCGACTCGGACCGAAATTTTTACAAGTTCCGTCGGCCCGGATCGACTCGGGGAGGCCGCGCGTCGCCGCGCGTCGCCTCTCGGTCGACTCGGACCGAAATTTTCACAAGTGTCCCGTCGCGCCGCACCGGGGGTCGGTCCGTCCGCCGTCGACCCATCGGCCCCGGGACGCGGCGCATTGCCTTTCGGTCGACTCGGAACGAAACTTCATCGAGTCCCGTCGGCCCGTATAGTCTCCAAGACGCCGCGCATCGCCTTTCGGTCGACTCGGACCGAAATTTTTACAAGTCCCGTCGGCCCGGATCGACTCCGGGACGCCGCGCATCGCCTTTCGGTCGACTCGGAACGAAACTTCATCGAGTCCCGTCGGCCCGTATAGTCTCCAAGACGCCGCGCATCGCCTTTCGGTCGACTCGGACCGAAATTTTTACAAGTCCCGTCGGCCCGGATCGACTCCGGGACGCCGCGCATCGCCTTTCGGTCGACTCGGACCGAAATTTTTACAAGTCCCGTCGGCCCGGATCGACTCCGGAACGCCGCGCATCGCCTTTCGGTCGACTCGGACCGAAATTTTTACAAGTCCCGTCGGCCCGGATCGACTCCGGGACGCCGCGCATCGCCTTTCGGTCGACTCGGACCGAAATTTTTACAAGTCCCGTCGGCCCGGATCGACTCCGGGACGCCGCGCATCGCCTTTCGGTCGACTCGGACCGAAATTTTTACAAGTCCCGTCGGCCCGGATCGACTCCGGGACGCCGCGCATCGCCTTTCGGTCGGCTCGGACCGAAATTTTTACAAGTCCCGTCGGCCCGGATCGACTCCGGGACGCCGCGCATCGCCTTTCGGTCGACTCGGACCGAAATTTTTACAAGTCCCGTCGGCCCGGATCGACTCCGGGACGCCGCGCATCGCCTTTCGGTCGACTCGGACCGAAATTTTTACAAGTCCCGTCGGCCCGGATCGACTCCGGAACGCCGCGCATCGCCTTTCGGTCGACTCGGACCGAAATTTTTACAAGTCCCGTCGGCCCGGATCGACTCCGGGACGCCGCGCATCGCCTTTCGGTCGACTCGGACCGTAATTTTTACAAGTCCCGTCGGCCCGGATCGACTCCGGGACGCCGCGCATCGCCTTTCGGTCGACTCGGACCGAAATTTTTACAAGTTCCGTCGGCCCGGATCGACTCGGGGAGGCCGCGCGTCGCCGCGCGTCGCCTCTCGGTCGACTCGGACCGAAATTTTCACAAGTGTCCCGTCGCGCCGCACCGGGGGTCGGTCCGTCCGCCGTCGACCCATCGGCCCCGGGACGCGGCGCATTGCCTTTCGGTCGACTCGGAACGAAACTTCATCGAGTCCCGTCGGCCCGTATAGTCTCCAAGACGCCGCGCATCGCCTTTCGGTCGACTCGGACCGAAATTTTTACAGGTCCCGTCGGCCCGGATCGACTCCGGGACGCCGCGCATCGCCTTTCGGTCGACTCGGAACGAAACTTCATCGAGTCCCGTCGGCCCGTATAGTCTCCAAGACGCCGCGCATCGCCTTTCGGTCGACTCGGACCGAAATTTTTACAAGTCCCGTCGGCCCGGATCGACTCCGGGACGCCGCGCATCGCCTTTCGGTCGACTCGGACCGAAATTTTTACAAGTCCCGTCGGCCCGGATCGACTCCGGAACGCCGCGCATCGCCTTTCGGTCGACTCGGACCGAAATTTTTACAAGTCCCGTCGGCCCGGATCGACTCCGGGACGCCGCGCATCGCCTTTCGGTCGACTCGGACCGAAATTTTTACAAGTCCCGTCGGCCCGGATCGACTCCGGGACGCCGCGCATCGCCTTTCGGTCGACTCGGACCGAAATTTTTACAAGTCCCGTCGGCCCGGATCGACTCCGGGACGCCGCGCATCGCCTTTCGGTCGACTCGGACCGAAATTTTTACAAGTCCCGTCGGCCCGGATCGACTCCGGAACGCCGCGCATCGCCTTTCGGTCGACTCGGACCGAAATTTTTACAAGTCCCGTCGGCCCGGATCGACTCCGGGACGCCGCGCATCGCCTTTCGGTCGACTCGGACCGTAATTTTTACAAGTCCCGTCGGCCCGGATCGACTCCGGGACGCCGCGCATCGCCTTTCGGTCGACTCGGACCGAAATTTTTACAAGTCCCGTCGGCCCGGATCGACTCCGGGACGCCGCGCATCGCCTTTCGGTCGACTCGGACCGAAATTTTTACAAGTCCCGTCGGCCCGGATCGACTCCGGAACGTCGCGCATCGCCTTTCGGTCGACTCGGACCGAAATTTTTACAAGTCCCGTCGGCCCGGATCGACTCCGGGACGCCGCGCATCGCCTTTCGGTCGACTCGGACCGTAATTTTTACAAGTCCCGTCGGCCCGGATCGACTCCGGGACGCCGCGCATCGCCTTTCGGTCGACTCGGAACGAAACTTCATCGAGTCCCGTCGGCCCGTATAGTCTCCAAGACGCCGCGCATCGCCTTTCGGTCGACTCGGACCGAAATTTTTACAAGTCCCGTCGGCCCGGATCGACTCCGGGACGCCGCGCATCGCCTTTCGGTCGACTCGGACCGAAATTTTTACAAGTCCCGTCGGCCCGGATCGACTCCGGAACGCCGCGCATCGCCTTTCGGTCGACTCGGACCGAAATTTTTACAAGTCCCGTCGGCCCGGATCGACTCCGGGACGCCGCGCATCGCCTTTCGGTCGACTCGGACCGAAATTTTTACAAGTCCCGTCGGCCCGGATCGACTCCGGGACGCCGCGCATCGCCTTTCGGTCGACTCGGACCGAAATTTTTACAAGTTCCGTCGGCCCGGATCGACTCCGGGACGCCGCGCATCGCCTTTCGGTCGACTCGGAACGAAACTTCATCGAGTCCCGTCGGCCCGTATAGTCTCCAAGACGCCGCGCATCGCCTTTCGGTCGACTCGGACCGAAATTTTTACAAGTCCCGTCGGCCCGGATCGACTCCGGGACGCCGCGCATCGCCTTTCGGTCGACTCGGACCGTAATTTTTACAAGTCCCGTCGGCCCGGATCGACTCCGGGACGCCGCGCATCGCCTTTCGGTCGACTCGGACCGAAATTTTTACAAGTTCCGTCGGCCCGGATCGACTCCGGGACGCCGCGCATCGCCTTTCGGTCGACTCGGAACGAAACTTCATCGAGTCCCGTCGGCCCGTATAGTCTCCAAGACGCCGCGCATCGCCTTTCGGTCGACTCGGACCGAAATTTTTACAAGTCCCGTCGGCCCGGATCGACTCCGGGACGCCGCGCATCGCCTTTCGGTCGACTCGGACCGAAATTTTTACAAGTCCCGTCGGCCCGGATCGACTCCGGAACGCCGCGCATCGCCTTTCGGTCGACTCGGACCGAAATTTTTACAAGTCCCGTCGGCCCGGATCGACTCCGGGACGCCGCGCATCGCCTTTCGGTCGACTCGGACCGAAATTTTTACAAGTCCCGTCGGCCCGGATCGACTCCGGGACGCCGCGCATCGCCTTTCGGTCGACTCGGACCGAAATTTTTACAAGTCCCGTCGGCCCGGATCGACTCCGGGACGCCGCGCATCGCCTTTCGGTCGACTCGGACCGTAATTTTTACAAGTCCCGTCGGCCCGGATCGACTCCGGGACGCCGCGCATCGCCTTTCGGTCGACTCGGACCGAAATTTTTACAAGTCCCGTCGGCCCGGATCGACTCCGGGACGCCGCGCATCGCCTTTCGGTCGACTCGGACCGAAATTTTTACAAGTCCCGTCGGCCCGGATCGACTCCGGGACGCCGCGCATCGCCTTTCGGTCGACTCGGACCGTAATTTTTACAAGTCCCGTCGGCCCGGATCGACTCCGGGACGCCGCGCATCGCCTTTCGGTCGACTCGGAACGAAACTTCATCGAGTCCCGTCGGCCCGTATAGTCTCCAAGACGCCGCGCATCGCCTTTCGGTCGACTCGGACCGAAATTTTTACAAGTCCCGTCGGCCCGGATCGACTCCGGGACGCCGCGCATCGCCTTTCGGTCGACTCGGACCGAAATTTTTACAAGTCCCGTCGGCCCGGATCGACTCCGGAACGCCGCGCATCGCCTTTCGGTCGACTCGGACCGAAATTTTTACAAGTCCCGTCGGCCCGGATCGACTCCGGGACGCCGCGCATCGCCTTTCGGTCGACTCGGACCGAAATTTTTACAAGTCCCGTCGGCCCGGATCGACTCCGGGACGCCGCGCATCGCCTTTCGGTCGACTCGGACCGAAATTTTTACAAGTTCCGTCGGCCCGGATCGACTCCGGGACGCCGCGCATCGCCTTTCGGTCGACTCGGAACGAAACTTCATCGAGTCCCGTCGGCCCGTATAGTCTCCAAGACGCCGCGCATCGCCTTTCGGTCGACTCGGACCGAAATTTTTACAAGTCCCGTCGGCCCGGATCGACTCCGGGACGCCGCGCATCGCCTTTCGGTCGACTCGGACCGTAATTTTTACAAGTCCCGTCGGCCCGGATCGACTCCGGGACGCCGCGCATCGCCTTTCGGTCGACTCGGACCGAAATTTTTACAAGTTCCGTCGGCCCGGATCGACTCGGGGAGGCCGCGCGTCGCCGCGCGTCGCCTCTCGGTCGACTCGGACCGAAATTTTCACAAGTGTCCCGTCGCGCCGCACCGGGGGTCGGTCCGTCCGCCGTCGACCCATCGGCCCCGGGACGCGGCGCATTGCCTTTCGGTCGACTCGGAACGAAACTTCATCGAGTCCCGTCGGCCCGTATAGTCTCCAAGACGCCGCGCATCGCCTTTCGGTCGACTCGGACCGAAATTTTTACAAGTCCCGTCGGCCCGGATCGACTCCGGGACGCCGCGCATCGCCTTTCGGTCGACTCGGAACGAAACTTCATCGAGTCCCGTCGGCCCGTATAGTCTCCAAGACGCCGCGCATCGCCTTTCGGTCGACTCGGACCGAAATTTTTACAAGTCCCGTCGGCCCGGATCGACTCCGGGACGCCGCGCATCGCCTTTCGGTCGACTCGGACCGAAATTTTTACAAGTCCCGTCGGCCCGGATCGACTCCGGAACGCCGCGCATCGCCTTTCGGTCGACTCGGACCGAAATTTTTACAAGTCCCGTCGGCCCGGATCGACTCCGGGACGCCGCGCATCGCCTTTCGGTCGACTCGGACCGAAATTTTTACAAGTCCCGTCGGCCCGGATCGACTCCGGGACGCCGCGCATCGCCTTTCGGTCGACTCGGACCGAAATTTTTACAAGTTCCGTCGGCCCGGATCGACTCCGGGACGCCGCGCATCGCCTTTCGGTCGACTCGGAACGAAACTTCATCGAGTCCCGTCGGCCCGTATAGTCTCCAAGACGCCGCGCATCGCCTTTCGGTCGACTCGGACCGAAATTTTTACAAGTCCCGTCGGCCCGGATCGACTCCGGGACGCCGCGCATCGCCTTTCGGTCGACTCGGACCGAAATTTTCACAAGTCCCGTCGGCCCGGATCGACTCCGGAACGTCGCGCATCGCCTTTCGGTCGACTCGGACCGAAATTTTTACAAGTCCCGTCGGCCCGGATCGACTCCGGGACGCCGCGCATCGCCTTTCGGTCGACTCGGACCGTAATTTTTACAAGTCCCGTCGGCCCGGATCGACTCCGGGACGCCGCGCATCGCCTTTCGGTCGACTCGGAACGAAACTTCATCGAGTCCCGTCGGCCCGTATAGTCTCCAAGACGCCGCGCATCGCCTTTCGGTCGACTCGGACCGAAATTTTTACAAGTCCCGTCGGCCCGGATCGACTCCGGGACGCCGCGCATCGCCTTTCGGTCGACTCGGACCGAAATTTTTACAAGTCCCGTCGGCCCGGATCGACTCCGGAACGCCGCGCATCGCCTTTCGGTCGACTCGGACCGAAATTTTTACAAGTCCCGTCGGCCCGGATCGACTCCGGGACGCCGCGCATCGCCTTTCGGTCGACTCGGACCGAAATTTTTACAAGTCCCGTCGGCCCGGATCGACTCCGGGGCGCCGCGCATCGCCTTTCGGTCGACTCGGACCGAAATTTTTACAAGTTCCGTCGGCCCGGATCGACTCCGGGACGCCGCGCATCGCCTTTCGGTCGACTCGGAACGAAACTTCATCGAGTCCCGTCGGCCCGTATAGTCTCCAAGACGCCGCGCATCGCCTTTCGGTCGACTCGGACCGAAATTTTTACAAGTCCCGTCGGCCCGGATCGACTCCGGGACGCCGCGCATCGCCTTTCGGTCGACTCGGACCGTAATTTTTACAAGTCCCGTCGGCCCGGATCGACTCCGGGACGCCGCGCATCGCCTTTCGGTCGACTCGGACCGAAATTTTTACAAGTTCCGTCGGCCCGGATCGACTCGGGGAGGCCGCGCGTCGCCGCGCGTCGCCTCTCGGTCGACTCGGACCGAAATTTTCACAAGTGTCCCGTCGCGCCGCACCGGGGGTCGGTCCGTCCGCCGTCGACCCATCGGCCCCGGGACGCGGCGCATTGCCTTTCGGTCGACTCGGAACGAAACTTCATCGAGTCCCGTCGGCCCGTATAGTCTCCAAGACGCCGCGCATCGCCTTTCGGTCGACTCGGACCGAAATTTTTACAAGTCCCGTCGGCCCGGATCGACTCCGGGACGCCGCGCATCGCCTTTCGGTCGACTCGGAACGAAACTTCATCGAGTCCCGTCGGCCCGTATAGTCTCCAAGACGCCGCGCATCGCCTTTCGGTCGACTCGGACCGAAATTTTTACAAGTCCCGTCGGCCCGGATCGACTCCGGGACGCCGCGCATCGCCTTTCGGTCGACTCGGACCGAAATTTTTACAAGTCCCGTCGGCCCGGATCGACTCCGGAACGCCGCGCATCGCCTTTCGGTCGACTCGGACCGAAATTTTTACAAGTCCCGTCGGCCCGGATCGACTCCGGGACGCCGCGCATCGCCTTTCGGTCGACTCGGACCGAAATTTTTACAAGTCCCGTCGGCCCGGATCGACTCCGGGACGCCGCGCATCGCCTTTCGGTCGACTCGGACCGAAATTTTTACAAGTTCCGTCGGCCCGGATCGACTCCGGGACGCCGCGCATCGCCTTTCGGTCGACTCGGAACGAAACTTCATCGAGTCCCGTCGGCCCGTATAGTCTCCAAGACGCCGCGCATCGCCTTTCGGTCGACTCGGACCGAAATTTTTACAAGTCCCGTCGGCCCGGATCGACTCCGGGACGCCGCGCATCGCCTTTCGGTCGACTCGGACCGTAATTTTTACAAGTCCCGTCGGCCCGGATCGACTCCGGGACGCCGCGCATCGCCTTTCGGTCGACTCGGACCGAAATTTTTACAAGTCCCGTCGGCCCGGATCGACTCCGGGACGCCGCGCATCGCCTTTCGGTCGACTCGGACCGAAATTTTTACAAGTTCCGTCGGCCCGGATCGACTCCGGGACGCCGCGCATCGCCTTTCGGTCGACTCGGAACGAAACTTCATCGAGTCCCGTCGGCCCGTATAGTCTCCAAGACGCCGCGCATCGCCTTTCGGTCGACTCGGACCGAAATTTTTACAAGTCCCGTCGGCCCGGATCGACTCCGGAACGCCGCGCATCGCCTTTCGGTCGACTCGGACCGAAATTTTTACAAGTCCCGTCGGCCCGGATCGACTCCGGGACGCCGCGCATCGCCTTTCGGTCGACTCGGACCGTAATTTTTACAAGTCCCGTCGGCCCGGATCGACTCCGGGACGCCGCGCATCGCCTTTCGGTCGACTCGGACCGAAATTTTTACAAGTCCCGTCGGCCCGGATCGACTCCGGGACGCCGCGCATCGCCTTTCGGTCGACTCGGACCGAAATTTTTACAAGTTCCGTCGGCCCGGATCGACTCCGGGACGCCGCGCATCGCCTTTCGGTCGACTCGGAACGAAACTTCATCGAGTCCCGTCGGCCCGTATAGTCTCCAAGACGCCGCGCATCGCCTTTCGGTCGACTCGGACCGAAATTTTTACAAGTCCCGTCGGCCCGGATCGACTCCGGGACGCCGCGCATCGCCTTTCGGTCGGCTCGGACCGAAATTTTTACAAGTCCCGTCGGCCCGGATCGACTCCGGGACGCCGCGCATCGCCTTTCGGTCGACTCGGACCGAAATTTTTACAAGTCCCGTCGGCCCGGATCGACTCCGGGACGCCGCGCATCGCCTTTCGGTCGACTCGGACCGAAATTTTTACAAGTCCCGTCGGCCCGGATCGACTCCGGAACGCCGCGCATCGCCTTTCGGTCGACTCGGACCGAAATTTTTACAAGTCCCGTCGGCCCGGATCGACTCCGGGACGCCGCGCATCGCCTTTCGGTCGACTCGGACCGTAATTTTTACAAGTCCCGTCGGCCCGGATCGACTCCGGGACGCCGCGCATCGCCTTTCGGTCGACTCGGACCGAAATTTTTACAAGTTCCGTCGGCCCGGATCGACTCGGGGAGGCCGCGCGTCGCCGCGCGTCGCCTCTCGGTCGACTCGGACCGAAATTTTCACAAGTGTCCCGTCGCGCCGCACCGGGGGTCGGTCCGTCCGCCGTCGACCCATCGGCCCCGGGACGCGGCGCATTGCCTTTCGGTCGACTCGGAACGAAACTTCATCGAGTCCCGTCGGCCCGTATAGTCTCCAAGACGCCGCGCATCGCCTTTCGGTCGACTCGGACCGAAATTTTTACAAGTCCCGTCGGCCCGGATCGACTCCGGGACGCCGCGCATCGCCTTTCGGTCGACTCGGAACGAAACTTCATCGAGTCCCGTCGGCCCGTATAGTCTCCAAGACGCCGCGCATCGCCTTTCGGTCGACTCGGACCGAAATTTTTACAAGTCCCGTCGGCCCGGATCGACTCCGGGACGCCGCGCATCGCCTTTCGGTCGACTCGGACCGAAATTTTTACAAGTCCCGTCGGCCCGGATCGACTCCGGAACGCCGCGCATCGCCTTTCGGTCGACTCGGACCGAAATTTTTACAAGTCCCGTCGGCCCGGATCGACTCCGGGACGCCGCGCATCGCCTTTCGGTCGACTCGGACCGAAATTTTTACAAGTCCCGTCGGCCCGGATCGACTCCGGGACGCCGCGCATCGCCTTTCGGTCGACTCGGACCGAAATTTTTACAAGTCCCGTCGGCCCGGATCGACTCCGGGACGCCGCGCATCGCCTTTCGGTCGGCTCGGACCGAAATTTTTACAAGTCCCGTCGGCCCGGATCGACTCCGGGACGCCGCGCATCGCCTTTCGGTCGACTCGGACCGAAATTTTTACAAGTCCCGTCGGCCCGGATCGACTCCGGGACGCCGCGCATCGCCTTTCGGTCGACTCGGACCGAAATTTTTACAAGTCCCGTCGGCCCGGATCGACTCCGGAACGCCGCGCATCGCCTTTCGGTCGACTCGGACCGAAATTTTTACAAGTCCCGTCGGCCCGGATCGACTCCGGGACGCCGCGCATCGCCTTTCGGTCGACTCGGACCGTAATTTTTACAAGTCCCGTCGGCCCGGATCGACTCCGGGACGCCGCGCATCGCCTTTCGGTCGACTCGGACCGAAATTTTTACAAGTTCCGTCGGCCCGGATCGACTCGGGGAGGCCGCGCGTCGCCGCGCGTCGCCTCTCGGTCGACTCGGACCGAAATTTTCACAAGTGTCCCGTCGCGCCGCACCGGGGGTCGGTCCGTCCGCCGTCGACCCATCGGCCCCGGGACGCGGCGCATTGCCTTTCGGTCGACTCGGAACGAAACTTCATCGAGTCCCGTCGGCCCGTATAGTCTCCAAGACGCCGCGCATCGCCTTTCGGTCGACTCGGACCGAAATTTTTACAGGTCCCGTCGGCCCGGATCGACTCCGGGACGCCGCGCATCGCCTTTCGGTCGACTCGGAACGAAACTTCATCGAGTCCCGTCGGCCCGTATAGTCTCCAAGACGCCGCGCATCGCCTTTCGGTCGACTCGGACCGAAATTTTTACAAGTCCCGTCGGCCCGGATCGACTCCGGGACGCCGCGCATCGCCTTTCGGTCGACTCGGACCGAAATTTTTACAAGTCCCGTCGGCCCGGATCGACTCCGGAACGCCGCGCATCGCCTTTCGGTCGACTCGGACCGAAATTTTTACAAGTCCCGTCGGCCCGGATCGACTCCGGGACGCCGCGCATCGCCTTTCGGTCGACTCGGACCGAAATTTTTACAAGTCCCGTCGGCCCGGATCGACTCCGGGACGCCGCGCATCGCCTTTCGGTCGACTCGGACCGAAATTTTTACAAGTCCCGTCGGCCCGGATCGACTCCGGGACGCCGCGCATCGCCTTTCGGTCGACTCGGACCGAAATTTTTACAAGTCCCGTCGGCCCGGATCGACTCCGGAACGCCGCGCATCGCCTTTCGGTCGACTCGGACCGAAATTTTTACAAGTCCCGTCGGCCCGGATCGACTCCGGGACGCCGCGCATCGCCTTTCGGTCGACTCGGACCGTAATTTTTACAAGTCCCGTCGGCCCGGATCGACTCCGGGACGCCGCGCATCGCCTTTCGGTCGACTCGGACCGAAATTTTTACAAGTCCCGTCGGCCCGGATCGACTCCGGGACGCCGCGCATCGCCTTTCGGTCGACTCGGACCGAAATTTTTACAAGTCCCGTCGGCCCGGATCGACTCCGGAACGTCGCGCATCGCCTTTCGGTCGACTCGGACCGAAATTTTTACAAGTCCCGTCGGCCCGGATCGACTCCGGGACGCCGCGCATCGCCTTTCGGTCGACTCGGACCGTAATTTTTACAAGTCCCGTCGGCCCGGATCGACTCCGGGACGCCGCGCATCGCCTTTCGGTCGACTCGGAACGAAACTTCATCGAGTCCCGTCGGCCCGTATAGTCTCCAAGACGCCGCGCATCGCCTTTCGGTCGACTCGGACCGAAATTTTTACAAGTCCCGTCGGCCCGGATCGACTCCGGGACGCCGCGCATCGCCTTTCGGTCGACTCGGACCGAAATTTTTACAAGTCCCGTCGGCCCGGATCGACTCCGGAACGCCGCGCATCGCCTTTCGGTCGACTCGGACCGAAATTTTTACAAGTCCCGTCGGCCCGGATCGACTCCGGGACGCCGCGCATCGCCTTTCGGTCGACTCGGACCGAAATTTTTACAAGTCCCGTCGGCCCGGATCGACTCCGGGACGCCGCGCATCGCCTTTCGGTCGACTCGGACCGAAATTTTTACAAGTTCCGTCGGCCCGGATCGACTCCGGGACGCCGCGCATCGCCTTTCGGTCGACTCGGAACGAAACTTCATCGAGTCCCGTCGGCCCGTATAGTCTCCAAGACGCCGCGCATCGCCTTTCGGTCGACTCGGACCGAAATTTTTACAAGTCCCGTCGGCCCGGATCGACTCCGGGACGCCGCGCATCGCCTTTCGGTCGACTCGGACCGTAATTTTTACAAGTCCCGTCGGCCCGGATCGACTCCGGGACGCCGCGCATCGCCTTTCGGTCGACTCGGACCGAAATTTTTACAAGTTCCGTCGGCCCGGATCGACTCGGGGAGGCCGCGCGTCGCCGCGCGTCGCCTCTCGGTCGACTCGGACCGAAATTTTCACAAGTGTCCCGTCGCGCCGCACCGGGGGTCGGTCCGTCCGCCGTCGACCCATCGGCCCCGGGACGCGGCGCATTGCCTTTCGGTCGACTCGGAACGAAACTTCATCGAGTCCCGTCGGCCCGTATAGTCTCCAAGACGCCGCGCATCGCCTTTCGGTCGACTCGGACCGAAATTTTTACAAGTCCCGTCGGCCCGGATCGACTCCGGGACGCCGCGCATCGCCTTTCGGTCGACTCGGAACGAAACTTCATCGAGTCCCGTCGGCCCGTATAGTCTCCAAGACGCCGCGCATCGCCTTTCGGTCGACTCGGACCGAAATTTTTACAAGTCCCGTCGGCCCGGATCGACTCCGGGACGCCGCGCATCGCCTTTCGGTCGACTCGGACCGAAATTTTTACAAGTCCCGTCGGCCCGGATCGACTCCGGAACGCCGCGCATCGCCTTTCGGTCGACTCGGACCGAAATTTTTACAAGTCCCGTCGGCCCGGATCGACTCCGGGACGCCGCGCATCGCCTTTCGGTCGACTCGGACCGAAATTTTTACAAGTCCCGTCGGCCCGGATCGACTCCGGGACGCCGCGCATCGCCTTTCGGTCGACTCGGACCGAAATTTTTACAAGTCCCGTCGGCCCGGATCGACTCCGGGACGCCGCGCATCGCCTTTCGGTCGACTCGGACCGAAATTTTTACAAGTCCCGTCGGCCCGGATCGACTCCGGAACGCCGCGCATCGCCTTTCGGTCGACTCGGACCGAAATTTTTACAAGTCCCGTCGGCCCGGATCGACTCCGGGACGCCGCGCATCGCCTTTCGGTCGACTCGGACCGTAATTTTTACAAGTCCCGTCGGCCCGGATCGACTCCGGGACGCCGCGCATCGCCTTTCGGTCGACTCGGACCGAAATTTTTACAAGTCCCGTCGGCCCGGATCGACTCCGGGACGCCGCGCATCGCCTTTCGGTCGACTCGGACCGAAATTTTTACAAGTCCCGTCGGCCCGGATCGACTCCGGAACGTCGCGCATCGCCTTTCGGTCGACTCGGACCGAAATTTTTACAAGTCCCGTCGGCCCGGATCGACTCCGGGACGCCGCGCATCGCCTTTCGGTCGACTCGGACCGTAATTTTTACAAGTCCCGTCGGCCCGGATCGACTCCGGGACGCCGCGCATCGCCTTTCGGTCGACTCGGAACGAAACTTCATCGAGTCCCGTCGGCCCGTATAGTCTCCAAGACGCCGCGCATCGCCTTTCGGTCGACTCGGACCGAAATTTTTACAAGTCCCGTCGGCCCGGATCGACTCCGGGACGCCGCGCATCGCCTTTCGGTCGACTCGGACCGAAATTTTTACAAGTCCCGTCGGCCCGGATCGACTCCGGAACGCCGCGCATCGCCTTTCGGTCGACTCGGACCGAAATTTTTACAAGTCCCGTCGGCCCGGATCGACTCCGGGACGCCGCGCATCGCCTTTCGGTCGACTCGGACCGAAATTTTTACAAGTCCCGTCGGCCCGGATCGACTCCGGGACGCCGCGCATCGCCTTTCGGTCGACTCGGACCGAAATTTTTACAAGTTCCGTCGGCCCGGATCGACTCCGGGACGCCGCGCATCGCCTTTCGGTCGACTCGGAACGAAACTTCATCGAGTCCCGTCGGCCCGTATAGTCTCCAAGACGCCGCGCATCGCCTTTCGGTCGACTCGGACCGAAATTTTTACAAGTCCCGTCGGCCCGGATCGACTCCGGGACGCCGCGCATCGCCTTTCGGTCGACTCGGACCGTAATTTTTACAAGTCCCGTCGGCCCGGATCGACTCCGGGACGCCGCGCATCGCCTTTCGGTCGACTCGGACCGAAATTTTTACAAGTCCCGTCGGCCCGGATCGACTCCGGGACGCCGCGCATCGCCTTTCGGTCGACTCGGACCGAAATTTTTACAAGTTCCGTCGGCCCGGATCGACTCCGGGACGCCGCGCATCGCCTTTCGGTCGACTCGGAACGAAACTTCATCGAGTCCCGTCGGCCCGTATAGTCTCCAAGACGCCGCGCATCGCCTTTCGGTCGACTCGGACCGAAATTTTTACAAGTCCCGTCGGCCCGGATCGACTCCGGAACGCCGCGCATCGCCTTTCGGTCGACTCGGACCGAAATTTTTACAAGTCCCGTCGGCCCGGATCGACTCCGGGACGCCGCGCATCGCCTTTCGGTCGACTCGGACCGTAATTTTTACAAGTCCCGTCGGCCCGGATCGACTCCGGGACGCCGCGCATCGCCTTTCGGTCGACTCGGACCGAAATTTTTACAAGTCCCGTCGGCCCGGATCGACTCCGGGACGCCGCGCATCGCCTTTCGGTCGACTCGGACCGAAATTTTTACAAGTTCCGTCGGCCCGGATCGACTCCGGGACGCCGCGCATCGCCTTTCGGTCGACTCGGAACGAAACTTCATCGAGTCCCGTCGGCCCGTATAGTCTCCAAGACGCCGCGCATCGCCTTTCGGTCGACTCGGACCGAAATTTTTACAAGTCCCGTCGGCCCGGATCGACTCCGGGACGCCGCGCATCGCCTTTCGGTCGGCTCGGACCGAAATTTTTACAAGTCCCGTCGGCCCGGATCGACTCCGGGACGCCGCGCATCGCCTTTCGGTCGACTCGGACCGAAATTTTTACAAGTCCCGTCGGCCCGGATCGACTCCGGGACGCCGCGCATCGCCTTTCGGTCGACTCGGACCGAAATTTTTACAAGTCCCGTCGGCCCGGATCGACTCCGGAACGCCGCGCATCGCCTTTCGGTCGACTCGGACCGAAATTTTTACAAGTCCCGTCGGCCCGGATCGACTCCGGGACGCCGCGCATCGCCTTTCGGTCGACTCGGACCGTAATTTTTACAAGTCCCGTCGGCCCGGATCGACTCCGGGACGCCGCGCATCGCCTTTCGGTCGACTCGGACCGAAATTTTTACAAGTTCCGTCGGCCCGGATCGACTCGGGGAGGCCGCGCGTCGCCGCGCGTCGCCTCTCGGTCGACTCGGACCGAAATTTTCACAAGTGTCCCGTCGCGCCGCACCGGGGGTCGGTCCGTCCGCCGTCGACCCATCGGCCCCGGGACGCGGCGCATTGCCTTTCGGTCGACTCGGAACGAAACTTCATCGAGTCCCGTCGGCCCGTATAGTCTCCAAGACGCCGCGCATCGCCTTTCGGTCGACTCGGACCGAAATTTTTACAAGTCCCGTCGGCCCGGATCGACTCCGGGACGCCGCGCATCGCCTTTCGGTCGACTCGGAACGAAACTTCATCGAGTCCCGTCGGCCCGTATAGTCTCCAAGACGCCGCGCATCGCCTTTCGGTCGACTCGGACCGAAATTTTTACAAGTCCCGTCGGCCCGGATCGACTCCGGGACGCCGCGCATCGCCTTTCGGTCGACTCGGACCGAAATTTTTACAAGTCCCGTCGGCCCGGATCGACTCCGGAACGCCGCGCATCGCCTTTCGGTCGACTCGGACCGAAATTTTTACAAGTCCCGTCGGCCCGGATCGACTCCGGGACGCCGCGCATCGCCTTTCGGTCGACTCGGACCGAAATTTTTACAAGTCCCGTCGGCCCGGATCGACTCCGGGACGCCGCGCATCGCCTTTCGGTCGACTCGGACCGAAATTTTTACAAGTCCCGTCGGCCCGGATCGACTCCGGGACGCCGCGCATCGCCTTTCGGTCGGCTCGGACCGAAATTTTTACAAGTCCCGTCGGCCCGGATCGACTCCGGGACGCCGCGCATCGCCTTTCGGTCGACTCGGACCGAAATTTTTACAAGTCCCGTCGGCCCGGATCGACTCCGGGACGCCGCGCATCGCCTTTCGGTCGACTCGGACCGAAATTTTTACAAGTCCCGTCGGCCCGGATCGACTCCGGAACGCCGCGCATCGCCTTTCGGTCGACTCGGACCGAAATTTTTACAAGTCCCGTCGGCCCGGATCGACTCCGGGACGCCGCGCATCGCCTTTCGGTCGACTCGGACCGTAATTTTTACAAGTCCCGTCGGCCCGGATCGACTCCGGGACGCCGCGCATCGCCTTTCGGTCGACTCGGACCGAAATTTTTACAAGTTCCGTCGGCCCGGATCGACTCGGGGAGGCCGCGCGTCGCCGCGCGTCGCCTCTCGGTCGACTCGGACCGAAATTTTCACAAGTGTCCCGTCGCGCCGCACCGGGGGTCGGTCCGTCCGCCGTCGACCCATCGGCCCCGGGACGCGGCGCATTGCCTTTCGGTCGACTCGGAACGAAACTTCATCGAGTCCCGTCGGCCCGTATAGTCTCCAAGACGCCGCGCATCGCCTTTCGGTCGACTCGGACCGAAATTTTTACAAGTCCCGTCGGCCCGGATCGACTCCGGGACGCCGCGCATCGCCTTTCGGTCGACTCGGAACGAAACTTCATCGAGTCCCGTCGGCCCGTATAGTCTCCAAGACGCCGCGCATCGCCTTTCGGTCGACTCGGACCGAAATTTTTACAAGTCCCGTCGGCCCGGATCGACTCCGGGACGCCGCGCATCGCCTTTCGGTCGACTCGGACCGAAATTTTTACAAGTCCCGTCGGCCCGGATCGACTCCGGAACGCCGCGCATCGCCTTTCGGTCGACTCGGACCGAAATTTTTACAAGTCCCGTCGGCCCGGATCGACTCCGGGACGCCGCGCATCGCCTTTCGGTCGACTCGGACCGAAATTTTTACAAGTCCCGTCGGCCCGGATCGACTCCGGGACGCCGCGCATCGCCTTTCGGTCGACTCGGACCGAAATTTTTACAAGTCCCGTCGGCCCGGATCGACTCCGGGACGCCGCGCATCGCCTTTCGGTCGACTCGGACCGAAATTTTTACAAGTCCCGTCGGCCCGGATCGACTCCGGAACGCCGCGCATCGCCTTTCGGTCGACTCGGACCGAAATTTTTACAAGTCCCGTCGGCCCGGATCGACTCCGGGACGCCGCGCATCGCCTTTCGGTCGACTCGGACCGTAATTTTTACAAGTCCCGTCGGCCCGGATCGACTCCGGGACGCCGCGCATCGCCTTTCGGTCGACTCGGACCGAAATTTTTACAAGTCCCGTCGGCCCGGATCGACTCCGGGACGCCGCGCATCGCCTTTCGGTCGACTCGGACCGAAATTTTTACAAGTCCCGTCGGCCCGGATCGACTCCGGAACGTCGCGCATCGCCTTTCGGTCGACTCGGACCGAAATTTTTACAAGTCCCGTCGGCCCGGATCGACTCCGGGACGCCGCGCATCGCCTTTCGGTCGACTCGGACCGTAATTTTTACAAGTCCCGTCGGCCCGGATCGACTCCGGGACGCCGCGCATCGCCTTTCGGTCGACTCGGAACGAAACTTCATCGAGTCCCGTCGGCCCGTATAGTCTCCAAGACGCCGCGCATCGCCTTTCGGTCGACTCGGACCGAAATTTTTACAAGTCCCGTCGGCCCGGATCGACTCCGGGACGCCGCGCATCGCCTTTCGGTCGACTCGGACCGAAATTTTTACAAGTCCCGTCGGCCCGGATCGACTCCGGAACGCCGCGCATCGCCTTTCGGTCGACTCGGACCGAAATTTTTACAAGTCCCGTCGGCCCGGATCGACTCCGGGACGCCGCGCATCGCCTTTCGGTCGACTCGGACCGAAATTTTTACAAGTCCCGTCGGCCCGGATCGACTCCGGGACGCCGCGCATCGCCTTTCGGTCGACTCGGACCGAAATTTTTACAAGTTCCGTCGGCCCGGATCGACTCCGGGACGCCGCGCATCGCCTTTCGGTCGACTCGGAACGAAACTTCATCGAGTCCCGTCGGCCCGTATAGTCTCCAAGACGCCGCGCATCGCCTTTCGGTCGACTCGGACCGAAATTTTTACAAGTCCCGTCGGCCCGGATCGACTCCGGGACGCCGCGCATCGCCTTTCGGTCGACTCGGACCGAAATTTTTACAAGTCCCGTCGGCCCGGATCGACTCCGGAACGCCGCGCATCGCCTTTCGGTCGACTCGGACCGAAATTTTTACAAGTCCCGTCGGCCCGGATCGACTCCGGGACGCCGCGCATCGCCTTTCGGTCGACTCGGACCGAAATTTTTACAAGTCCCGTCGGCCCGGATCGACTCCGGGACGCCGCGCATCGCCTTTCGGTCGACTCGGACCGAAATTTTTACAAGTCCCGTCGGCCCGGATCGACTCCGGGACGCCGCGCATCGCCTTTCGGTCGGCTCGGACCGAAATTTTTACAAGTCCCGTCGGCCCGGATCGACTCCGGGACGCCGCGCATCGCCTTTCGGTCGACTCGGACCGAAATTTTTACAAGTCCCGTCGGCCCGGATCGACTCCGGGACGCCGCGCATCGCCTTTCGGTCGACTCGGACCGTAATTTTTACAAGTCCCGTCGGCCCGGATCGACTCCGGGACGCCGCGCATCGCCTTTCGGTCGACTCGGAACGAAACTTCATCGAGTCCCGTCGGCCCGTATAGTCTCCAAGACGCCGCGCATCGCCTTTCGGTCGACTCGGACCGAAATTTTTACAAGTCCCGTCGGCCCGGATCGACTCCGGGACGCCGCGCATCGCCTTTCGGTCGACTCGGACCGAAATTTTTACAAGTCCCGTCGGCCCGGATCGACTCCGGAACGCCGCGCATCGCCTTTCGGTCGACTCGGACCGAAATTTTTACAAGTCCCGTCGGCCCGGATCGACTCCGGGACGCCGCGCATCGCCTTTCGGTCGACTCGGACCGAAATTTTTACAAGTCCCGTCGGCCCGGATCGACTCCGGGACGCCGCGCATCGCCTTTCGGTCGACTCGGACCGAAATTTTTACAAGTTCCGTCGGCCCGGATCGACTCCGGGACGCCGCGCATCGCCTTTCGGTCGACTCGGAACGAAACTTCATCGAGTCCCGTCGGCCCGTATAGTCTCCAAGACGCCGCGCATCGCCTTTCGGTCGACTCGGACCGAAATTTTTACAAGTCCCGTCGGCCCGGATCGACTCCGGGACGCCGCGCATCGCCTTTCGGTCGACTCGGACCGTAATTTTTACAAGTCCCGTCGGCCCGGATCGACTCCGGGACGCCGCGCATCGCCTTTCGGTCGACTCGGACCGAAATTTTTACAAGTTCCGTCGGCCCGGATCGACTCGGGGAGGCCGCGCGTCGCCGCGCGTCGCCTCTCGGTCGACTCGGACCGAAATTTTCACAAGTGTCCCGTCGCGCCGCACCGGGGGTCGGTCCGTCCGCCGTCGACCCATCGGCCCCGGGACGCGGCGCATTGCCTTTCGGTCGACTCGGAACGAAACTTCATCGAGTCCCGTCGGCCCGTATAGTCTCCAAGACGCCGCGCATCGCCTTTCGGTCGACTCGGACCGAAATTTTTACAAGTCCCGTCGGCCCGGATCGACTCCGGGACGCCGCGCATCGCCTTTCGGTCGACTCGGAACGAAACTTCATCGAGTCCCGTCGGCCCGTATAGTCTCCAAGACGCCGCGCATCGCCTTTCGGTCGACTCGGACCGAAATTTTTACAAGTCCCGTCGGCCCGGATCGACTCCGGGACGCCGCGCATCGCCTTTCGGTCGGCTCGGACCGAAATTTTTACAAGTCCCGTCGGCCCGGATCGACTCCGGGACGCCGCGCATCGCCTTTCGGTCGACTCGGACCGAAATTTTTACAAGTCCCGTCGGCCCGGATCGACTCCGGGACGCCGCGCATCGCCTTTCGGTCGACTCGGACCGAAATTTTTACAAGTCCCGTCGGCCCGGATCGACTCCGGAACGCCGCGCATCGCCTTTCGGTCGACTCGGACCGAAATTTTTACAAGTCCCGTCGGCCCGGATCGACTCCGGGACGCCGCGCATCGCCTTTCGGTCGACTCGGACCGTAATTTTTACAAGTCCCGTCGGCCCGGATCGACTCCGGGACGCCGCGCATCGCCTTTCGGTCGACTCGGACCGAAATTTTTACAAGTTCCGTCGGCCCGGATCGACTCGGGGAGGCCGCGCGTCGCCGCGCGTCGCCTCTCGGTCGACTCGGACCGAAATTTTCACAAGTGTCCCGTCGCGCCGCACCGGGGGTCGGTCCGTCCGCCGTCGACCCATCGGCCCCGGGACGCGGCGCATTGCCTTTCGGTCGACTCGGAACGAAACTTCATCGAGTCCCGTCGGCCCGTATAGTCTCCAAGACGCCGCGCATCGCCTTTCGGTCGACTCGGACCGAAATTTTTACAAGTCCCGTCGGCCCGGATCGACTCCGGGACGCCGCGCATCGCCTTTCGGTCGACTCGGAACGAAACTTCATCGAGTCCCGTCGGCCCGTATAGTCTCCAAGACGCCGCGCATCGCCTTTCGGTCGACTCGG
Source organism: Neodiprion virginianus (assembly GCF_021901495.1). Lineage (NCBI taxonomy): Eukaryota > Metazoa > Arthropoda > Insecta > Hymenoptera > Diprionidae > Neodiprion > Neodiprion virginianus. Next base: position 32,934 of record NW_025804469.1, read on the forward strand.
ACCGAAATTTTTACAAGTCCCGTCGGCCCGGATCGACTCCGGGACGCCGCGCATCGCCTTTCGGTCGACTCGGACCGAAATTTTTACAAGTCCCGTCGGCCCGGATCGACTCCGGAACGCCGCGCATCGCCTTTCGGTCGACTCGGACCGAAATTTTTACAAGTCCCGTCGGCCCGGATCGACTCCGGGACGCCGCGCATCGCCTTTCGGTCGACTCGGACCGAAATTTTTACAAGTCCCGTCGGCCCGGATCGACTCCGGGACGCCGCGCATCGCCTTTCGGTCGACTCGGACCGAAATTTTTACAAGTCCCGTCGGCCCGGATCGACTCCGGGACGCCGCGCATCGCCTTTCGGTCGGCTCGGACCGAAATTTTTACAAGTCCCGTCGGCCCGGATCGACTCCGGGACGCCGCGCATCGCCTTTCGGTCGACTCGGACCGAAATTTTTACAAGTCCCGTCGGCCCGGATCGACTCCGGGACGCCGCGCATCGCCTTTCGGTCGACTCGGACCGAAATTTTTACAAGTCCCGTCGGCCCGGATCGACTCCGGAACGCCGCGCATCGCCTTTCGGTCGACTCGGACCGAAATTTTTACAAGTCCCGTCGGCCCGGATCGACTCCGGAACGCCGCGCATCGCCTTTCGGTCGACTCGGACCGAAATTTTTACAAGTCCCGTCGGCCCGGATCGACTCCGGGACGCCGCGCATCGCCTTTCGGTCGACTCGGACCGTAATTTTTACAAGTCCCGTCGGCCCGGATCGACTCCGGGACGCCGCGCATCGCCTTTCGGTCGACTCGGACCGAAATTTTTACAAGTTCCGTCGGCCCGGATCGACTCGGGGAGGCCGCGCGTCGCCGCGCGTCGCCTCTCGGTCGACTCGGACCGAAATTTTCACAAGTGTCCCGTCGCGCCGCACCGGGGGTCGGTCCGTCCGCCGTCGACCCATCGGCCCCGGGACGCGGCGCATTGCCTTTCGGTCGACTCGGAACGAAACTTCATCGAGTCCCGTCGGCCCGTATAGTCTCCAAGACGCCGCGCATCGCCTTTCGGTCGACTCGGACCGAAATTTTTACAGGTCCCGTCGGCCCGGATCGACTCCGGGACGCCGCGCATCGCCTTTCGGTCGACTCGGAACGAAACTTCATCGAGTCCCGTCGGCCCGTATAGTCTCCAAGACGCCGCGCATCGCCTTTCGGTCGACTCGGACCGAAATTTTTACAAGTCCCGTCGGCCCGGATCGACTCCGGGACGCCGCGCATCGCCTTTCGGTCGACTCGGACCGAAATTTTTACAAGTCCCGTCGGCCCGGATCGACTCCGGAACGCCGCGCATCGCCTTTCGGTCGACTCGGACCGAAATTTTTACAAGTCCCGTCGGCCCGGATCGACTCCGGGACGCCGCGCATCGCCTTTCGGTCGACTCGGACCGAAATTTTTACAAGTCCCGTCGGCCCGGATCGACTCCGGGACGCCGCGCATCGCCTTTCGGTCGACTCGGACCGAAATTTTTACAAGTCCCGTCGGCCCGGATCGACTCCGGGACGCCGCGCATCGCCTTTCGGTCGACTCGGACCGAAATTTTTACAAGTCCCGTCGGCCCGGATCGACTCCGGAACGCCGCGCATCGCCTTTCGGTCGACTCGGACCGAAATTTTTACAAGTCCCGTCGGCCCGGATCGACTCCGGGACGCCGCGCATCGCCTTTCGGTCGACTCGGACCGTAATTTTTACAAGTCCCGTCGGCCCGGATCGACTCCGGGACGCCGCGCATCGCCTTTCGGTCGACTCGGACCGAAATTTTTACAAGTCCCGTCGGCCCGGATCGACTCCGGGACGCCGCGCATCGCCTTTCGGTCGACTCGGACCGAAATTTTTACAAGTCCCGTCGGCCCGGATCGACTCCGGAACGTCGCGCATCGCCTTTCGGTCGACTCGGACCGAAATTTTTACAAGTCCCGTCGGCCCGGATCGACTCCGGGACGCCGCGCATCGCCTTTCGGTCGACTCGGACCGTAATTTTTACAAGTCCCGTCGGCCCGGATCGACTCCGGGACGCCGCGCATCGCCTTTCGGTCGACTCGGAACGAAACTTCATCGAGTCCCGTCGGCCCGTATAGTCTCCAAGACGCCGCGCATCGCCTTTCGGTCGACTCGGACCGAAATTTTTACAAGTCCCGTCGGCCCGGATCGACTCCGGGACGCCGCGCATCGCCTTTCGGTCGACTCGGACCGAAATTTTTACAAGTCCCGTCGGCCCGGATCGACTCCGGAACGCCGCGCATCGCCTTTCGGTCGACTCGGACCGAAATTTTTACAAGTCCCGTCGGCCCGGATCGACTCCGGGACGCCGCGCATCGCCTTTCGGTCGACTCGGACCGAAATTTTTACAAGTCCCGTCGGCCCGGATCGACTCCGGGACGCCGCGCATCGCCTTTCGGTCGACTCGGACCGAAATTTTTACAAGTTCCGTCGGCCCGGATCGACTCCGGGACGCCGCGCATCGCCTTTCGGTCGACTCGGAACGAAACTTCATCGAGTCCCGTCGGCCCGTATAGTCTCCAAGACGCCGCGCATCGCCTTTCGGTCGACTCGGACCGAAATTTTTACAAGTCCCGTCGGCCCGGATCGACTCCGGGACGCCGCGCATCGCCTTTCGGTCGACTCGGACCGTAATTTTTACAAGTCCCGTCGGCCCGGATCGACTCCGGGACGCCGCGCATCGCCTTTCGGTCGACTCGGACCGAAATTTTTACAAGTTCCGTCGGCCCGGATCGACTCGGGGAGGCCGCGCGTCGCCGCGCGTCGCCTCTCGGTCGACTCGGACCGAAATTTTCACAAGTGTCCCGTCGCGCCGCACCGGGGGTCGGTCCGTCCGCCGTCGACCCATCGGCCCCGGGACGCGGCGCATTGCCTTTCGGTCGACTCGGAACGAAACTTCATCGAGTCCCGTCGGCCCGTATAGTCTCCAAGACGCCGCGCATCGCCTTTCGGTCGACTCGGACCGAAATTTTTACAAGTCCCGTCGGCCCGGATCGACTCCGGGACGCCGCCGCATCGCCTTTCGGTCGACTCGGAACGAAACTTCATCGAGTCCCGTCGGCCCGTATAGTCTCCAAGACGCCGCGCATCGCCTTTCGGTCGACTCGGACCGAAATTTTTACAAGTCCCGTCGGCCCGGATCGACTCCGGGACGCCGCGCATCGCCTTTCGGTCGACTCGGACCGAAATTTTTACAAGTCCCGTCGGCCCGGATCGACTCCGGAACGCCGCGCATCGCCTTTCGGTCGACTCGGACCGAAATTTTTACAAGTCCCGTCGGCCCGGATCGACTCCGGGACGCCGCGCATCGCCTTTCGGTCGACTCGGACCGAAATTTTTACAAGTCCCCGTCGGCCCGGATCGACTCCGGGACGCCGCGCATCGCCTTTCGGTCGACTCGGACCGAAATTTTTTACAAGTCCCGTCGGCCCGGATCGACTCCGGGACGCCGCGCATCGCCTTTCGGTCGACTCGGACCGAAATTTTACAAGTCCCGTCGGCCCGGATCGACTCCGGAACGCCGCGCATCGCCTTTCGGTCGACTCGGACCGAAATTTTTACAAGTCCCGTCGGCCCGGATCGACTCCGGGACGCCGCGCATCGCCTTTCGGTCGACTCGGACCGTAATTTTTACAAGTCCCGTCGGCCCGGATCGACTCCGGGACGCCGCGCATCGCCTTTCGGTCGACTCGGACCGAAATTTTTACAAGTCCCGTCGGCCCGGATCGACTCCGGGACGCCGCGCATCGCCTTTCGGTCGACTCGGACCGAAATTTTTACAAGTCCCGTCGGCCCGGATCGACTCCGGAACGTCGCGCATCGCCTTTCGGTCGACTCGGACCGAAATTTTTACAAGTCCCGTCGGCCCGGATCGACTCCGGGACGCCGCGCATCGCCTTTCGGTCGACTCGGACCGTAATTTTTACAAGTCCCGTCGGCCCGGATCGACTCCGGGACGCCGCGCATCGCCTTTCGGTCGACTCGGAACGAAACTTCATCGAGTCCCGTCGGCCCGTATAGTCTCCAAGACGCCGCGCATCGCCTTTCGGTCGACTCGGACCGAAATTTTTTACAAGTCCCGTCGGCCCGGATCGACTCCGGGACGCCGCGCATCGCCTTTCGGTCGACTCGGACCGAAATTTTTACAAGTCCCGTCGGCCCGGATCGACTCCGGAACGCCGCGCATCGCCTTTCGGTCGACTCGGACCGAAATTTTTACAAGTCCCGTCGGCCCGGATCGACTCCGGGACGCCGCGCATCGCCTTTCGGTCGACTCGGACCGAAATTTTTACAAGTCCCGTCGGCCCGGATCGACTCCGGGACGCCGCGCATCGCCTTTCGGTCGACTCGGACCGAAATTTTTACAAGTTCCGTCGGCCCGGATCGACTCCGGGACGCCGCGCATCGCCTTTCGGTCGACTCGGAACGAAACTTCATCGAGTCCCGTCGGCCCGTATAGTCTCCAAGACGCCGCGCATCGCCTTTCGGTCGACTCGGACCGAAATTTTTACAAGTCCCGTCGGCCCGGATCGACTCCGGGACGCCGCGCATCGCCTTTCGGTCGACTCGGACCGTAATTTTTACAAGTCCCGTCGGCCGGATCGACCTCCGGGACGCCGCGCATCGCCTTTCGGTCGACTCGGACCGAAATTTTTACAAGTCCCGTCGGCCCGGATCGACTCCGGGACGCCGCGCATCGCCTTTCGGTCGACTCGGACCGAAATTTTTACAAGTTCCGTCGGCCCGGATCGACTCCGGGACGCCGCGCATCGCCTTTCGGTCGACTCGGAACGAAACTTCATCGAGTCCCGTCGGCCCGTATAGTCTCCAAGACGCCGCGCATCGCCTTTCGGTCGACTCGGGACCGAAATTTTTACAAGTCCCGTCGGCCCGGATCGACTCCGGAACGCCGCGCATACGCCTTTCGGTCGACTCGGACCGAAATTTTTACAAGTCCCGTCGGCCCGGATCGACTCCGGGACGCCGCGCATCGCCTTTCGGTCGACTCGGACCGTAATTTTTACAAGTCCCGTCGGCCCGGATCGACTCCGGGACGCCGCGCATCGCCTTTCGGTCGACTCGGACCGAAATTTTTACAAGTCCCGTCGGCCCGGATCGACTCCGGGACGCCGCGCATCGCCTTTCGGTCGACTCGGACCGAAATTTTTACAAGTTCCGTCGGCCCGGATCGACTCCGGGACGCCGCGCATCGCCTTTCGGTCGACTCGGAACGAAACTTCATCGAGTCCCGTCGGCCCGTATAGTCTCCAAGACGCCGCGCATCGCCTTTTCGGTCGACTCGGACCGAAATTTTTACAAGTCCCGTCGGCCCGGATCGACTCCGGACGCCGCGCATCGCCTTTCGGTCGGCTCGGACCGAAATTTTTACAAGTCCCGTCGGCCCGGATCGACTCCGGGACGCCGCGCATCGCCTTTCGGTCGACTCGGACCGAAATTTTTACAAGTCCCGTCGGCCCGGATCGACTCCGGGACGCCGCGCATCGCCTTTCGGTCGACTCGGACCGAAATTTTTTACAAGTCCCGTCGGCCCGGATCGACTCCGGAACGCCGCGCATCGCCTTTCGGTCGACTCGGACCGAAATTTTTACAAGTCCCGTCGGCCCGGATCGACTCCGGGACGCCGCGCATCGCCTTTCGGTCGACTCGGACCGTAATTTTTACAAGTCCCGTCGGCCCGGATCGACTCCGGGACGCCGCGCATCGCCTTTCGGTCGACTCGGACCGAAATTTTTACAAGTTCCGTCGGCCCGGATCGACTCGGGGAGGCCGCGCGTCGCCGCGCGTCGCCTCTCGGTCGACTCGGACCGAAATTTTCACAAGTGTCCCGTCGCGCCGCACCGGGGGTCGGTCCGTCCGCCGTCGACCCATCGGCCCCGGGACGCGGCGCATTGCCTTTCGGTCGACTCGGAACGAAACTTCATCGAGTCCCGTCGGCCCGTATAGTCTCCAAGACGCCGCGCATCGCCTTTCGGTCGACTCGGACCGAAATTTTTACAAGTCCCGTCGGCCCGGATCGACTCCGGGACGCCGCGCATCGCCTTTCGGTCGACTCGGAACGAAACTTCATCGAGTCCCGTCGGCCCGTATAGTCTCCAAGACGCCGCGCATCGCCTTTCGGTCGACTCGGACCGAAATTTTACAAGTCCCGTCGGCCCGGATCGACTCCGGGACGCCGCGCATCGCCTTTCGGTCGACTCGGACCGAAATTTTTACAAGTCCCGTCGGCCCGGATCGACTCCGGAACGCCGCGCATCGCCTTTCGGTCGACTCGGACCGTAATTTTTACAAGTCCCGTCGGCCCGGATCGACTCCGGGACGCCGCGCATCGCCTTTCGGTCGACTCGGACCGAAATTTTTACAAGTTCCGTCGGCCCGGATCGACTCGGGGAGGCCGCGCGTCGCCGCGCGTCGCCTCTCGGTCGACTCGGACCGAAATTTTCACAAGTGTCCCGTCGCGCCGCACCGGGGGTCGGTCCGTCCGCCGTCGACCCATCGGCCCCGGGACGCGGCGCATTGCCTTTCGGTCGACTCGGAACGAAACTTCATCGAGTCCCGTCGGCCCGTATAGTCTCCAAGACGCCGCGCATCGCCTTTCGGTCGACTCGGACCGAAATTTTTTACAAGTCCCGTCGGCCCGGATCGACTCCGGGACGCCGCGCATCGCCTTTCGGTCGACTCGGACCGAAATTTTTACAAGTCCCGTCGGCCCGGATCGACTCCGGGACGCCGCGCATCGCCTTTCGGTCGACTCGGACCGAAATTTTTACAAGTCCCGTCGGCCCGGATCGACTCCGGAACGCCGCGCATCGCCTTTCGGTCGACTCGGACCGAAATTTTTACAAGTCCC
>NW_025804471.1:0-22149 GCF_021901495.1 Neodiprion virginianus
AGAAAATCCTGAATATTTTTAATTATTTGCTTATTTTTTATTTTATTTCATTTTTTTCATGATTCTTTCTATTCACAATCATTTTCATTTCATTACATTATTCACCTCGATCAACCTTCATTCATATTTTATTATATTAATAAATAATATGAATATATATAAATATATATATACATATATATGTATATATATATATATATATATATGTATATATATATATATATATATATATATATATATATATAATATATATATATGTATATGTATATATATATATTTATATATATATACATATGTATATATGTATATTTTAATTTCCAATTTAATTTTAAAGAATGGGAGATTGAAAAAAAAATTTTTTCTCACAATATTTTAATTTTTCAAAATTATGTATAATTACTAAAAAAATCCTGAATATTTTTAATCATTCGCTTATTTTTTATTTCATATCATTATTTTATAATTTTCTCCATTCACAATCATTTTTTATTTCATTACATTATTCACCTCAATTACCTTTATCTATATTTTATGATATTAATGTATAATATGAATATATATGAATATATATGTACATATATATGAATATATACATATATATATATATATGTATGTATATGTACATTTATATGAATATATATATATATATATACATATGTATATATGTATATGCTGTATGTTTATTTTAATTTCCAATTTAATTTCGAAAAATGTGAAATTAAAAAAAAAAATTTTCTTTCAATATTTTAATTTTTCAAAATTATGCATAATTATTGAAAAAATCCTGGATATTTTTGATTATTCGCTTATTTTTCATTTTATTTAATTTTTTCATAATTTTTTCCATTCACAATCATTTTTTATTTCATATATATTATGTTATTGGTGATCGGTCAATTAAGAAAACGTAATTTTAGTTAACGTTTCGACCCGGGTATGGGCCCTCCTCAGAACGATTTATTTAAAAACTGTCAAAAAAACAAACAAAAGGAAAATAGGACTTAAAAAAATTAACACTGGTACTAATAGTAATCGGACATAAATATTGCAGAAGTAACATTCTCAGAGACAATAAACATAGTTGATAGTAAGAACCTTATGAATAATTATGATAAGGATGTTTTTTGATGTTATTTACCTTTTGAGTTAAGTAGGTGTAATAAGATGTAGTCTATTTCACAATAACAATTGGCGGAAACTGTGTTCTTTTTAGTGACGGTAGACAATGTCAATCTTCCAGTTGTTTTTTTTGTAGGAGTTAAAGGTTGGTAGTCATTTATTTAAAAGATTAAAGAACTATGTTTTTTTCACAGTCAATATGTCATAGTGTTAAAAGGTTATTGAAAAAAGTCAATTAGCAATGAAATTAATTCACAGGTGTCAATTAGGTGGAGGTAAGATCTTTATAATTACATCCTACATGTCTAACGAAATATTGTTGGTTGAACCAATTGGTCCAACAGGTGAATAACGACTGATGGGGGAAAACACAATAATCCAGAGTGAAGGTGAACATATTATAAACATTATACAGAAAAAACAATAAATATTTGGAACGAAAGGTTATGTAGAATGAACTGTAAATGGGACCTAAATAATAATTTTTTTTATATAAAAAAATAAAAAAAATTAGTTAAGGTTAAACAATATTTGTTGTGTGGGCAGAGATTAGAGGTTTGTAAATATTGCTTAAATGTTCAACGTCTTGTCTGAGATTTACAGTATTGGTATGACCTACAATGTTGCACATTTCTAAAAGCAATCTTCTGTAATAATTTTGTTCTTCACAAAGGATGTTTGTGTTGTCAAAATTGAAAGTGTGTTGTTTATCAATCCTATGTTTCGTTAGAGCTGTGTGCCGTTCATCTGTCTCATGTATATTACGTTGGTGTTCCCTAATTCTGGTGTTGAGATGTCGACCCGTTTGACCTATGTAGACTTGATTACAGTCATTGCAAGGTATTTTATACACTATATTTGAACGTTTGCCTATGGGGATCTTATCCTTACCGGTATCAAAAACAAATTTCAGGTCTTTTGAATTTCTACCAACAAACTTCACATTATATTTATCGAATAAACGATTGAGTGACTCGAATAGGCCGGTTACATATGGAATGGGGATATATGTAGTAGCCGGTCTATTGTTATCTTCGACAGGAGCAGAGTCAATATTATGGTCAAGTATGTTGTTGATGTAGGAGCGTCTCTTATTGATTTGTTTTTGTAATAGTCCATGAGGGTAATCATTAGATCTTAGTACATTATATATGAGCACCAAGTTTTTTTCTTGGAACTCTGTACTAGCAAGTTTTATAGCTCTATCCACAAGGCTGATGATGGTGCCTATTTTGTAGGACAAAGGATGGTGAGAGTTGAAATTCAAGTATCTTTGTGACCAAGTTTTTTTGTGATACCAATCTGTCTTTATATTATTATTGCTGTGAATCAACAAAACATCTAAGAAACTGATGGTATTGTTCTCTTCTGTTTCGATAGTAAACTGTATTCTAGGATGATACCCATTAAAAATATTAAGAATGTGATGTATTTTTTCATTTGGAACGGCCGTAAGAATATCATCCACATATCGAAAGTAGAACGGCAAATTAAAACCTAGATCGTTTATGCAAGAGGTTTCAAGGTCTTCCATGACCAGGTCTGACAAGATTGGGGAAAGGGGAGATCCCATAGGTAAACCAAATTGTTGTGCATAGGTCTCGTTATTAAATTTAAAAATTGCGGAGTCAAAACATATTTTTAAGGCTTTTTCTAGTTCAATCCTAGGGATTGGGATTTTATTTTCTAGAGTAGCCCAACGATTGTTAATTGCACGTAGTGCGAGAACAGTAGGAACATTCGTAAACAAAGAAATAACATCTAAGGATATTAACGTGTAATTGTCCGGGATAATCAATGTCTTAATTTTATCGACTAATAAAAAACTATCTTTAACTCTCGAGATGGGAGGTTTAATATTAGTAGTGAGCCATGAATTGATAGTTTTGGCTAGGTTATATGTCGGGCTATTAACAAAAGAGACAATTAACCTTAAGGGGACATCCTCTTTATGGATTTTTGGAAGCCCATATGCACGTGGAGGGACACTATTGTACGTAGAAATGTTTCGATGTAGATTTTTTGTTATGAGTTTAGAAGTAAACCAATTAAAGCTGAGCTTATTCACCCTGTTTTGTAGGGAATTACACAAATCATATCTAGAAACTCTATACGTAGTGGTGTCAGAAAGCTGTTGTCTCATTTTTTTATTATACTCGTCTTTGTACATAGCAACGGACGTATTACCTTTGTCAGCTTTTAAAAACATTATTTCCGGGTTATTTTTTTTAAAATTCATGGTCTCACGGATTTTTTGATCGGTGACATAATTATTCAAGTTGTTTTTGGGGTACTTAGGGAAACAAAGTACTCGGTTGGTAAAATCGGATCTAGCTTGATTTCTTGACTCATTTGGAAAACTCAAAATTTTTTCTTCAAAATTAGAAATAACTTCTGCAATATTTATGTCCGATTACTATTAGTACCATTGTTAATTTTTTTAAGTCCTATTTTCCTTTTGTTTGTTTTTTTGACAGTTTTTAAATAAATCGTTCTGAGGAGGGCCCATACCCGGGTCGAAACGTTAACTAAAATTACGTTTTCTTAATTGACCGATCACCAATAACATAATATATTACATACGAGGTCGAGAATTCTTACTCATCATATCTACAAATTGGATTACTTCAGAGAACAAAAATGGGTTTTATTCTAAACATCGAACGTATACACGGAAAAACTACAGCTGGTCACTTACGGCGCTGGATCAGGACAGCTGATAAATTGAATAGGATGAAGAACCATCGTATCTTCCTACTGCGATGTAAGAATGAAAGAATAACACCCAAACACCTAAAATTCTCGAATAATACCTTAGACAACATTTTTTTCAATTTGCCGAAATCAAGAACAAAAGCTATAAAACTCGCAAATGAGTTCCAAATTTCTCTCTTAAAACTCGAAATCAATGATCTACATACAGACATCATCTATTCCGAAAGAACTTTGATTTACCTCTCTGATATAATTAATTTAAAACTTGGCATTACTTTGGGAAACAAATTTTTTGAATCACAAAATCGGATGCTAAACAACAAATTTATTACCATAAAGAACAAGAATATTGTTACAACGGGGGGGAATTACGAAAGATCTAAGAGAATCAAAGAGTTCTCTGTGCGATTTAAGCGAACGCCGAGCCAAAGAAGTCTCACGAACAAGGAATATTAAGAAAGAAAATAGATGTATTTGGACACAAGCTCTCTTTTTAAAGTCTAGAGACTGACTGTTTTTACAATAATATCGGTTGACGCAGCAACCTTATTCTTTTTAAAGACATAAGAGGTTTATATAAACGTCTTTTATCTATGATGACTACTAGATCATTTAAAAGGGGACAAAACGGGTGATTTCACCCTTTGTAACATTACTCCCCCTCGAGGAAAAGAGTCGACCCGACTCGGAAAAGATAAACAATTACAAAAGAATGTGATCTAGCAGTCAGTGCTCGAAGGTGAGTTGGAGCTGTGGCTCTAAAAATTTAAGAACTCCCTTTTTTACTATCTGGCATTTGCCCACAGTCTCAAGGTAAACCACAGAAAACCTTGAGCAGATAGTTGAGCATTAAATAATCTCAAAAATGTATGTGCCATGTTTTATAAAGGTCAGTGTCAATGAGTGTTATGTGGCTTCATGAATTCAAAGTTATCCGAAACGGTCCAGATCGATGTCGAAAAGAAATCCAATCCTCTTCATGAAGGATTGTCCGAACGAAACAGGCTCGGGTGGAAACATCGAGGCGGGAACCGAAAATTCCAGGACCAAACAGAATAAAAGCAGATTCCTTTTTGGAAATTCACACAGGAAACAGGGAAATACATGGGTGACTGATCCAGGACTTCTTTAGAAACAGCACACCCTAGAGTTTGGAGGACAAATGTGAGTGGTGGTAAAACAATTCAAATTCACTAAGTGAATTTAGGAGAATACACGAATAAAATAAATTAAATATGTAGTCAAAAGAAAAGGAACGATCTTATCTGAATATCCGGAGAACCCAGGCTAAGACCGGACAAACAGTACAGCTGGAGTTAACATCGGGAACAGCCAAAGACGGCAGATTCGTCGGGAAAAATCTATAAAAACTCAAAGAAACTGACATATGGGTTAGAAAAATAAGAGAGGATCGACCAAACGCTCACTACTTCATTCAAGCGCAGAACCGAAACACTCTTCAAGCCAAAGAAATCGATGTATCAAAATTTCTCGAATCGAACAACATCGAACTAACCTTAACCTGTCAACGAACTTTCTAACCTTCAGAGAGCTACTGAAACGATGCTCTTGACTGATAAGGAGCTAAGCGATCCAGATGAACGACTTTAGATTTCGAACGAGGGGAACGTCTAATTCTAAAAACAACGTCGTTAATCCGGTCAACAATAAAATAAGGACCTTCCCAATTACTTTGGAGTTTGGGACAACGCCCTTGTTGCCGCCGAGGTTGAAATAACCAAACGGAATCTCCCTTCTCAAATTTTAAATTTCTAGCTCTAATATCATAACGATCCTTAGTCTTATCGGAGACCATACGAATTCTTTCCCTAGCAAATTCATGAACCTCGTCCAATTTTTGACGGAAAACGGAATTAAAATACACCTGGGACGAAGTCACGGAAGGATTGACGCCCTTTTCTAAATCTGACGGAAGTCGAAGATCCCGACCTGTCAACATCATAGCTGGAGAAAAACCGGTAGTATCATGAATTGCAGAGCGATACGATAAAAGAAATAAGGGAATCCACTCATCCCAATCTTTCTGATCCTGATCAACGAAAGAAGAAAGATAACGAAGAAGCGTCCTATTCAATCTTTCTACCATTCCATTAGACTGCGGATGCAAAGCGGTGGTACGAGTTTTCCTAATCCCTAAAATTTGAAGGAACTCCTTCATCAAATTCGACTCAAAATTTCGACCCTGATCTGTGTGTAATTCAAGAGGAGCTCCGTAACGACAGACGAATTCTCGAACGAAAGCTCGAGCAACGGTGCTAGCTTCTTGATTCGGAATTGGGACTACTTCTAACCACTTTGTAAAATAATCTGCTATCACCAGGGCATAGCGATTTCCTGACTTAGAAAGAGGAAGAGGGCCTAGGATATCCATTGCGACTCTTTCAAATGGAGCTCCTACGTTATATATTTGAAGAGAGCTCTTCCCTTTTTCACGAGGTCCCTTCTTGGCTAAACAAACCGTGCAAGTTCTGCACCAATTTTCAACGTCAGCTCGGCAGTGAGCCCAAAAATACCTTTCTCTGATCCTACCTAAAGTCTTATTAGAAGCGAAATGACCACCGACAGGTGAATCATGAAAGCTTGACAAAATCTCGGTTATCTTTTCTCTAGGAACCAGAAGCTGCCAACGAACCGACCTGGAGTCAGGTGATTCCCATTTCCTATAAAGCAACTGATCGAGGAGAAACAAGGAGTCCCACTGCGCCCAGTAAATTTTCAAAGACTGACTCATAGAAGATATTTCTTCCCACTGAGGCCTAACTCCTGTGGATTTCCAATTCCGAACCAGGAGGAGATCTGAATCTTTTCCCTGGGCGATGATCCAGTCTTCTTTATTTTCAACGAAAGAAATTTGACGAACGTTAAGCGAGGGATCTAGCTGTTTATTTAAACGAGAGCACTGTTTGCAATCGTCCCCGCACGGACGACGAGAAAGTGCATCAGCATTACCATGCAGAACTCCGGGACGGTGTTTAATTTCGAAGTCATATTGACCTAACCTCTCCAACCATCGAGCTACTTGGCCTTCAGGTGATTTGAACGAAAGAAGCCAAGTTAAGGAAGCATTGTCTGTCCGAATCAAAAATTTCCTTCCATAAAGATAATGATGAAAATGGCAAATAGATTTTACCATCGCTAATAATTCCCTACGGGTAACACAATAATTGCGTTCCGGTTTAGACAAGACCCGACTGAAATAACTAATAACACGCTCTTGATTATCCTGAATTTGAGACAAAACCCCACCTATACCACAGAGAGAAGCGTCAGAATCGACGATGAATTGAGAATCGGTGATGGGATAAGCTAATATCGGTGACGAAGTTAATAATTTTTTAAGGAGAACAAAGGCTCCTTCGCATTCGGGAGTCCAATCGAAAACAACTTTAATTCCTGTAAGAGCATGGAGAGGTCTCGCTATAGAAGCAAAGCCCTTAACGAAACGTCTGTAATAAGTACAAAGTCCTAAGAAACTTTGAACCTTTGCTTTTGAATCGGGACGAGGCCAATTCAAGACCTTTTCTATTTTAGAAGGATCTGTCTTAACACCTTCCGCTGAAACGACGTGTCCGAGAAAAGATACTTCCTTTTTGAAAAAATGACATTTTTTGGGACTCATTTTTAGACCAGCTTGGGATGAACGACTAAAAACCTGCTTAAGATTTCCCAATTCCTCATCAAAAGTCTTACCAAACACAATGATGTCATCGAGATAAACTAAACAAATCTTGCCAGTCAGACCTTGAAGGGCAAATTCCATCGCTCTTTCGAAGGTAGCTGGTGCATTACAAAGGCCAAAAGGCATAACTTTAAATTGCCAAAGTCCACCTAACCCTGTGACAAAAGCTGTTTTCGCTTTGTCCAACGGATTCATTTCGACTTGCCAATAACCACTCTGTAAATCAATCGTAGAGAACCAACGGGCACCAGAAATTAAATCAAGGGTATCTCCTATCTGAGGAAGCGGATACGCATCTTTCTTGGTGATCTCGTTCAACTTCCTATAATCTATACAAAACCTCTTGGAACCATCTTTTTTATTGACCAAGACAATGGGAGAAGCCCACGGACTAGAAGACGGCTCAATAACATCTGCTGTTCTCATATCTTCTACTAATTTTTCAACTTCCCTGCGACCGTTTAAAGGAAGCCGTCTAGCTGCCTGTTTAATCGGAGCGTTATTCCCTACATCTATCGAATGCTTAGCTATGGTACATCTCCCGATGTCGGCAGAGTCTTTAGCAAAAGTCTCTTTAAAATCGTTAAAAAGGCAAACGAGACTGTTAGTCTGAGCGATATCTAAATCTTTAGAAGACCTAGTAAAGAGTTCCGTGAGATAAGAAGGAACGACTAAAGAGTCCGAAACATGTTCTAAAACGCGCAAAGACGAGAGAGTTTCTTTCTGTTCAGAAGAGTTAATAAACCTAGACGTTTCGAGGTTAATTTTACGGTAACCAGAACAGAGAGTCGAATCGCCGGTAGAAATGACGCAGTTGTGAGCGGAAAGAAAATCTACGCCTAAAATGCCTTCATCTTCTATATCAGCTACTAGAACTTCATGTGGGGATTGAACACAATCCGCTACTGTTACCTGCACGACCATCTTACCTACGACAGGAGTAATTGCTCCGGTAGCAGTGCGAATAGACGCAGAAGGATTAATTGAAGCAAGAGACGAAATCATATCAGGACGAACAACGGAAATTTCGGCTCCAGTATCTATCACCCACAAACAACTTAGTCCGTTAACGGAACCTTTAGCATATAGGCCGGTACGACGCAGGCCTCTAATCACGAACTGTGAAGCAATAGGGCTAAGGAACTTGGAAGAAACCGATGATATCCGCCCTTTCGAAACATCGGTAGCTAGTTTCCCGAATTCTGAGGAACAGAAGGTTGTGCTGCCCAAACCGGATTAGAGGTAGCCCTCTTGGAAGCATTTTTGCGCCACGAATCTTCCGCAGTCTTCAACTGACGGTTGAGTTTAAAACAATTCTTCGCGATATGTCCTCTTGCGCCGCAAAACTGGCACTCTGAGACAGGCCGATTGGAGTTTGATCTATTGTACCGAGAGAAACCACTATTTTTCCTTCCTGGAAGAGAATCTGAGCTAGGCTGATTGACTGAAGGACGGGACGAAGAATTTTCTGAAGGTTCGGCTTGGCTCAATCGATGAAGTTGACGCGAACCTAAATCCGCCTCGTTTATGGCTTCTAATTCTAAGCCCTTAATAATTGCTTCATGTAGAGAAGTTGGAGCTGCGAGCCTCAGATGATACCGAAGCTCCGGATTCCGAATCGCATTAATGAATTTCGCCCGAGCTATCTGATCTCTAGCTTTTTCTGCACAATCAGTAAGAGAATGTCGAGCGAGACGTTCGATGTCGTTTCCGAGAGAGGCTAAATCTTCCTTGGGCCCTTGACGTCTATTTTCAAACTGAGTAAAATAAAGTTTGGAAAGATGTTCTTCGCCAAACCGGAGTTTAAGAGCCGCACAAATGCTGTCGAAATTTTCAGAATCCGAATCTGAAAGCGATCCAAGAACTACCAAAGCCGGACCGGACAAAGAAGCTGTCAAATTAGCTGCTTTCTGGGACGGATTCCAACCATTAACCTTACTAATCATGTTAAACTGACGTTCGTATAGACTCCAAGCAGACGAACCGTCATACGAACCGGGCTTCAAATTCGATTGTTTCGAGGGCAACTCTACAATACTCGCGGGAGGTACAGAGACCTGATTGAGTCCGAACGAGCTCTGAGTCTGCGGAGGGAGAACATTGACAGTTCCGCGTGATTTTAAAAAGGCCAGAAACTCTGACTGAATATCTACGCTAGGATGAGACGACGCGACAGGAGGCTCAACTACTTCCGAAATATCACGTGACGGAACATCGTGGCATCGCGGAAAAGAGCTAACCTGAGCTTGTCGCGAGACATGAACAGGTGGAAAATTTTTAGCAACAGGGGGAATTTCGCCTCCCCCATAAATAGCGTCAGACCTTGATTGATCCGGAATTGAATGAATGGAGGTCCTCCTTGCCGGGACCGGGACTGAAGGAAGAGAAGTCCTTCTACCTGGGGATGGAACTGGGCGTATCGGGAATTCCTGCGGTCGCTCCTGAAGCTTCTGCACACCTTGCAGGATCCCGATCAGCGCCTGGGACACGATTTCTTGTTGTTGACGCTGTTGAGAGAGGAGTTCGTGCAGAAGATTCTGCTGTTCTTGTTGCTGCTGTTGTAGCAGTTGTTGATGTTGTTCTTGCTGCTGAATCTGACGCATCAGCAAATCTTGGTTTCCCTGAATGAGCTCTGCCAAGAGAGCTAATTGGGGCTGGGGCTGAACCTCAGCTTCCGAACGACGAGAAACGGGAGGAAACGCTGGTTCAGGAGAACGCTGGCACGACGAAACGCGTCCGGCAGCTCGTCGCTCCGCGCGTGATGCTCTCGTCAGAGGAGATCTTTGCATTTTTTTTTGTATACTTCTTTACACTCAAAATCCACTCAAATGGCACAGAAGAGATCCCGCTTCTGACACCAATGTTACAACGGGGGGGAATTACGAAAGATCTAAGAGAATCAAAGAGTTCTCTGTGCGATTTAAGCGAACGCCGAGCCAAAGAAGTCTCACGAACAAGGAATATTAAGAAAGAAAATAGATGTATTTGGACACAAGCTCTTTTTTTAAAGTCTAGAGACTGACTGTTTTTACAATAATATCGGTTGACGCAGCAACCTTATTCTTTTTAAAGACATAAGAGGTTTATATAAACGTCTTTTATCTATGATGACTACTAGATCATTTAAAAGGGGACAAAACGGGTGATTTCACCCTTTGTAACAATATCAAAAAATTCACAAACTTACTGGCTCAAAAAAAATCTTTGAACAAACAAAAAAAATCTTATTCATTTGGACAAACTACCAAAAAAAATTGGCTAATTAATCGAACTGATACCCCTATTCCAGAAAATGTCACGGAAATAGTACAATTAGGCCAAAATTTCGGTCGCACATATAACAAACGTGATCTTCCTGTCTTCAACCTTATTTCTAATTTTGAAGAAAAAATTTTGAGTTTTCCAAATGAGTCAAGAAATCAAGCTAGATCCGATTTTACCAACCGAGTACTTTGTTTCCCTAAGTACCCCAAAAACAACTTGAATAATTATGTCACCGATCAAAAAATCCGTGAGACCATGAATTTTAAAAAAAATAACCCGGAAATAATGTTTTTAAAAGCTGACAAAGGTAATACGTCCGTTGCTATGTACAAAGACGAGTATAATAAAAAAATGAGACAACAGCTTTCTGACACCACTACGTATAGAGTTTCTAGATATGATTTGTGTAATTCCCTACAAAACAGGGTGAATAAGCTCAGCTTTAATTGGTTTACTTCTAAACTCATAACAAAAAATCTACATCGAAACATTTCTACGTACAATAGTGTCCCTCCACGTGCATATGGGCTTCCAAAAATCCATAAAGAGGATGTCCCCTTAAGGTTAATTGTCTCTTTTGTTAATAGCCCGACATATAACCTAGCCAAAACTATCAATTCATGGCTCACTACTAATATTAAACCTCCCATCTCGAGAGTTAAAGATAGTTTTTTATTAGTCGATAAAATTAAGACATTGATTATCCCGGACAATTACACGTTAATATCCTTAGATGTTATTTCTTTGTTTACGAATGTTCCTACTGTTCTCGCACTACGTGCAATTAACAATCGTTGGGCTACTCTAGAAAATAAAATCCCAATCCCTAGGATTGAACTAGAAAAAGCCTTAAAAATATGTTTTGACTCCGCAATTTTTAAATTTAATAACGAGACCTATGCACAACAATTTGGTTTACCTATGGGATCTCCCCTTTCCCCAATCTTGTCAGACCTGGTCATGGAAGACCTTGAAACCTCTTGCATAAACGATCTAGGTTTTAATTTGCCGTTCTACTTTCGATATGTGGATGATATTCTTACGGCCGTTCCAAATGAAAAAATACATCACATTCTTAATATTTTTAATGGGTATCATCCTAGAATACAGTTTACTATCGAAACAGAAGAGAACAATACCATCAGTTTCTTAGATGTTTTGTTGATTCACAGCAATAATAATATAAAGACAGATTGGTATCACAAAAAAACTTGGTCACAAAGATACTTGAATTTCAACTCTCACCATCCTTTGTCCTACAAAATAGGCACCATCATCAGCCTTGTGGATAGAGCTATAAAACTTGCTAGTACAGAGTTCCAAGAAAAAAACTTGGTGCTCATATATAATGTACTAAGATCTAATGATTACCCTCATGGACTATTACAAAAACAAATCAATAAGAGACGCTCCTACATCAACAACATACTTGACCATAATATTGACTCTGCTCCTGTCGAAGATAACAATAGACCGGCTACTACATATATCCCCATTCCATATGTAACCGGCCTATTCGAGTCACTCAATCGTTTATTCGATAAATATAATGTGAAGTTTGTTGGTAGAAATTCAAAAGACCTGAAATTTGTTTTTGATACCGGTAAGGATAAGATCCCCATAGGCAAACGTTCAAATATAGTGTATAAAATACCTTGCAATGACTGTAATCAAGTCTACATAGGTCAAACGGGTCGACATCTCAACACCAGAATTAGGGAACACCAACGTAATATACATGAGACAGATGAACGGCACACAGCTCTAACGAAACATAGGATTGATAAACAACACACTTTCAATTTTGACAACACAAACATCCTTTGTGAAGAACAAAATTATTACAGAAGATTGCTTTTAGAAATGTGCAACATTGTAGGTCATACCAATACTGTAAATCTCAGACAAGACGTTGAACATTTAAGCAATATTTACAAACCTCTAATCTCTGCCCACACAACAAATATTGTTTAACCTTAACTAATTTTTTTTATTTTTTTATATAAAAAAAATTATTATTTAGGTCCCATTTACAGTTCATTCTACATAACCTTTCGTTCCAAATATTTATTGTTTTTTCTGTATAATGTTTATAATATGTTCACCTTCACTCTGGATTATTGTGTTTTCCCCCATCAGTCGTTATTCACCTGTTGGACCAATTGGTTCAACCAACAATATTTCGTTAGACATGTAGGATGTAATTATAAAGATCTTACCTCCACCTAATTGACACCTGTGAATTAATTTCATTGCTAATTGACTTTTTTCAATAACCTTTTAACACTATGACATATTGACTGTGAAAAAAACATAGTTCTTTAATCTTTTAAATAAATGACTACCAACCTTTAACTCCTACAAAAAAAACAACTGGAAGATTGACATTGTCTACCGTCACTAAAAAGAACACAGTTTCCGCCAATTGTTATTGTGAAATAGACTACATCTTATTACACCTACTTAACTCAAAAGGTAAATAACATCAAAAAACATCCTTATCATAATTATTCATAAGGTTCTTACTATCAACTATGTTTATTGTCTCTGAGAATGTTACTTCTGCAATATTTATGTCCGATTACTATTAGTACCAGTGTTAATTTTTTTAAGTCCTATTTTCCTTTTGTTTGTTTTTTTGACAGTTTTTAAATAAATCGTTCTGAGGAGGGCCCATACCCGGGTCGAAACGTTAACTAAAATTACGTTTTCTTAATTGACCGATCACCAATAACATAATATATTACATACGAGGTCGAGAATTCTTACTCATCATTTTTTATTTCATTACATTATTCACCTGGATTACCTTCATTCATATTATATTATATTAGTGTATAATATAAATATATATAAATATATATATACATATATATGTATATATATATATATATATATATATATATATATATATATATATATATATGTATATATATATATATATATATATATATTCATATATGTATATATATATGTATACGTATATATATATATATATATACATATGTATATATGCATATGTATATGTATAATTTAATTTCCAATTTAATTCTAAAGAATGGGAAATTGAAAAAAAAAAATTTTCTTCCAATATTTTGATTTTTCAAATTTATGTATTATTATTAAAAAAATCCTGAATATTTTTAATCATTCGCTTATTTTTTATTTCATAACATTATTCCATAATTTTTTTCATTTACAATCATTTTTTATTTCATTACATTATTCACCTCAATTACCTTCATTTATATTTTATTATATTAATGTATGATATAAATATATATAAATATATATATACATATATATGAATATATACATATACATGTATATGTATATGTGCATATATATGTGTATATATATATATATATATATATATATATATATATATATATGTATATACATATGTATATATGTATGAGTATATGTATATTTCAATTTCCAATTTAATTTTGAAAAATGGGAAATTAAAAAAAAAAAATTTTTCCAACATTATTTTGATTTTTCGAAATTATGTATAATTATTAAAAAAATCCTGAATATTTTCAATTATTCGCCCATTTTTCATTTTATTACATTTTTTCATGATTTCTTCAATTCACAATCATTTTTTATTTCATTACATTATTCACCTCAATTACCTTCATTCATATTACATTATATTGATGTATGATATAAATATATATAAATATATATACATATATATGTATATATATATATGTATATGTATATGTATATATATATAAGTATATATATATATATATATATATATATATATATATATACATATATATATATATATATAGATATATATACATATGTATATATGTATATGTATATGTATATTTCAATTTCCAATTCAATTTTAAAAAATGGAAAATTGAAAAATAAATTTTTTCTTGCAATATTTTAATTTTTCAAAATTATGTATAATTATTAAAAACATCCTGAATATTTTTGCTTAATCGCTTATTTTTCGTTTTATTTCATTTTTTCATAATTTTCTCCATTCACAATCATTTTTTATTTCATTACATTATTCACCTCGATAACCTTCATTCATATTTTATTATATTAATGTATAATATAAATATATATAAATATATATATACATATATATGTGTATATGTGGGATCTGGATTACTGGGATCCTACGTATTAAAGCGTGCGATGGGTGAAATATAAAAGGATGTTTATTAAGTTTTACAGGTACGTGATTACGGAGATCCGGTTATAGCGCGGTTACAATAACGGTTCTCTAGCGTGTGTTGATTTTGACTATCTGCGAGGTGATGCGAAGGATCTTCGCTCTCGTTTTTGCCCGCTGGAGTGAGGAAAGCGCGCTGAGGATTATTTCCGAAATTGGGCGATAAACGCCGAGCATTGCCTCGCTCTAATACTAGACCGAGTGCGTGTATGTGGCAGGCGCCACATGTCTCCCCTTCTTGGAGAAATACTGTGTAGTATTTCAAGCTGGAAACAGAAAAAGAAAAAAAAAAAAAACTGGCAAGATAAAAATTTGGGTTATTTCTCATTTCTTTGTCTTTTGCGTGCAGGTTTGTTGAGTGCGTGGATGGAGCGTAAGACGAAATTACAGCGCGAGTCGGACTTGTTTTTTCTTTTTTGAAGTCGCGGTCGTTGGGACGTCGTTGTTTGCGACGGGCTGGTGTACGCTCAATGCTGGCGGTCCGGCCGTGTCGTGTTGGCTTTGGAGTTCGTCGAGCAGCAGATACGCGGGTTTCAATCTGTCGATCGAAACTGGCGAGTTTCTTCCACGTAGTTTGACGGTGAAGTATTTCTCGTGCTTGTCGACGACTGGGTATGGGCCGTCGTACGGGGCGGAGAATGACGGTCGCACTTGGTCGTTTCGGATAAAGACGTGTGACGCGTTTGCGAGGTCTTGGTGCACAAAGATGCGCTGGTGTGTGTGGCGCGATGCGGGTTCTGGTGCCAGATCTTGGAAATTCTTCCTCAGCATCCGTACCAGTTCGGGGGCGGTCGTGTCTTGCCTTGAGGGCGCAAGGAATTCGCCTGGCAGTCGTATCGGTTCGCCGAGGACGAGTTCAGCGGGAGTCGCTTCGATATCCTCTTTGTACGCGGCTCGGAGTCCGAGTAGCACGGCGGGAAGCGCGTCGTACCACGTGTCCTCGTGACAGAGTAGCGCTGCTTTTAGCTGACGGTGGAGGCGTTCTACGAGTCCGTTAGCTTGCGGGTGGTAAGCCGTTGTGCGTTTGTGTTTGAAACCTAGGAGTTCCGAGAGTTTTTTGAATAAGGTCGACTCAAATTGTCCTCCCAGGTCTGAAGTAATGCGCAAGGGAATGCCGAAGTGTGCAATCCACGATAGCATTAGCGCGTGAGCGACTTTTTCTGTTGAGCCGTCTTCGAGCGGCACGGCTGCTGGATAGCGCGTGAAACGGTCCACGATCGTGAGGCATTTTGTGCGGCCTTTCGACGGCGGCAGCGTGACCAGATCGATGTGGATGTGTTCGAAGCGTCGAGACGGTGGTTCGAAATTGGCGATGGGCGAGACTGTGTGTCGCGATATCTTGCTGCGTTGGCAAGGCACGCAGCATCGAGCCCACTCGTTGCAATCTTTGTTGATCGACGGCCATACGTAGCGTTGAGCAATGAGGCGTCGAGACGCGCGTTGTCCGGGGTGTGCCGCTGAGTGTAAGGAATGGAACACTCGCTTCCTGAGGGGAGCGGGCACGTACGGGCGCACTGTACCTGACGAAGTATCACAGTACAGAGTCACATCTGGGTCCTGGTAACGGAGGCGTCTGAGGTCGAGCGCGTGGTTGTTGTTTTCTAGCAGTTGGCGTAGCTCGTCGTCTTCGCGTTGAGACTGCGCGAGCTCCTGTGGCGAAACCGCTGCTGCGATCGCGTCGACGCGCGACAGCATGTCTGCTACGACGTTTTCTGAGCCGGATACGTGTCGGATGTCGGAGGTGAATTGGCCGACGAGGTCGAGTCGCCTAAATTGCCACGGAGTTGCGCGCTCGGGACGTTGGTTGAACGCGTGAGTTAGCGGCTTGTGGTCCGTGTAGATGGCGATGTGCCGACCTTCGAAAAGGTGTCGGAAGCGTCTGACGGCTTCGTAGATTGCCTCGAGTTCGCGATCGTACGTCGACATCTTTTGCGCAGAGGGTGATAGTTTCTTGCTGAAGAACGCGAGCGGCTCCCATTGACCTTGGCGGTGCTGTTGGAGGGCGGCTCCGATGGCTCGTTCCGATGCATCTGCGAAGATTGCCCACTCGGCGTTCGTGTCTGGATGCACGAGGAGTGTTGCGTCGGCGAGGGCTCGTTTCGATTTTTCGAACGCGTCTTCGAGCTCGGCGTTCCACGCGATTTTTGTCTTGCCCTTGACCTCGGATCCTTCCAGGAGGCGGTTGAGAGGCGCGAGTGTTTCCGCCGCGTGTTTGATGAATTTTCGGTAGAAATTTATCGTACCGAGAAAATTGCGCAGGCCCTTAATGTTTTCAGGCTTCTTGAGGTTGGTGATCGCGTCGACGCGTTCAGGTAGCGGTTTAATGCCTTGCGCGTTGACTGCGTGACCGAGGAATTTTACTTCTGTTTGACCGAGACACGATTTCGCGGCGTTTATGACGAGTCCGTACCGTCGGAGGCGTTCGAACACGATGCGGAGATGTTCTCGGTGTTGTTGCGCGTCTCGCGAGGCGACGAAAATGTCGTCGATGTACACGAACACGAATGGGAGATCGCGGGTGACGTCGTCCATGAACCGTTGGAAGGTTTGCGCGGCATTTCGAAGTCCGAATGTCATGAACGGGAATTCGAAGAGACCAAACGGAGTGATGATCGCTGTCTTCGGGACGTCTTCGGGCGCGACGGGTATTTGGTTGAATGCGCGCACGAGATCGATGACGGAAAATATTTGGCAACCGTGACAGTTCGCGCAAAAATCTTCCAGATAACGTACGGGGTAGCTATCGGGCGTCGTGCGAGCGTTGAGACGACGGTAGTCACCGCACGGGCGCCATTCGCCGGATTTCTTGGGCACGAGGTGGAGAGGAGACGACCAGGGGCTGTCGGAGCGGCGCGCGATGCCCAGCTTAATTAATCTCTCGAACTCCTCTTTCGCGATTTTCAAACGATCCGACGCGAGACGACGTGCTTTACTCGAGACTGGAGGTCCGTCCGTCGTTTTTATGTAATGATACGTGTTGTGTTTAACGTCACGGACGGCTCCGTCTGGTTTAACGATATCGGGGAACTCGGCGATTATTTTTTCGAATTGCGGCGAGTTGTCGCAAGAGATGACCTTGACCGAGGCGTGATCGATGTGCGCGATCGAGCCTAGCGATGTGAGCGTTGTCGTGGTGTCGATAAGGCGGCGGCCTTTTAAATCTACCGCAATCCCGAAGTGGCTCAGGAAATCTGCGCCGATTAAGGGACGCGTGACGTCTGCCACGACGAAACGCCATGACAGGTCTCTGCGTAAACTGAGGTCGAGTGTCATTGTGGTCCAGCCGAAGGTGTCAATAGGCGAGCCGTTTGCGGCGCGTAATTGATAACCTGTCCTTGCTTTCCGCGCGGGGGCTCCTCCGGGGGGGATTACCGAGAGATCAGATCCCGTGTCCACCAAAAATTGCGTTCCAGTGGGTCTGTCTTTTACGAAAAGGCGGCTGGGTTGCGCGAGGGAATCGGTTTCAGCCATTAACGACTCCCGCTGGCGTTTCCCGGAAATTTACATCCCGCTGGGAAGCACTTCTTCGCGGAATTGCCGAATTTCTTGTGGTACCAACATATGTTCGATGTTGGTGAGAGTCCGCGTGTACTCGACTTGCTGCGTGAACGGCTACGCGAGCGTTCTTTTTTCTTGCTCGTTTTGTTTTGATTGCGGCGGCCTTGGTTTGATAGCTGTTCGACTTGACGTGTGAGTGCGGCTATTTGAGCTTCGAGGCTTGATACCGCCGAAACATTATTGCCTTTGTTTACTTGCTCGTGTACGCGATCGGCTGTCTCGCTTAGCTCGGTGAGCGTTAATTTGTTTTGTGCCACGAGGCAAATTCTAATATTTTCGGGGAGATGTGATAGCCAGCGCGCTTTAAGAATTTCCTCGTCTATGTCAGGGACGAGGCTACGCAGATGGCGTAAATGCGCTGATGGTGTGCGGTCACCAAGGCTTTCGCGGTCGAGGAGCTGTAAAATTTTTGCTTCTCTCGATTGAGAAAAACGCGCGATCAATGCTATTTTTAGCGCTTGGTACGGAAGGGTTACCGGGGGCGTGACGATAAGATTTTCTACCTCCGCGGCGTAACGCGTTGGTATGTTCGATATCGTGTGGTAGTATCGGCCGATTTCCGTTACAATACCCTGCGTTCGAAATTGCGCTTCCTGTTGCGCGAACCAGAGCGCTGGCCGTTCGAGGCAAAATGGCGGCACCCTGAGCCTTACGGGGTTCGGCGTCAGGGCCGGCGGTTGATCACCCTGCATTTCGTTTAGCGTTGACTCTCCTTGGCTCGGTTCTTGGTCTTCTCCCGGTCCTGTTCCTGAGTCTTCCAGAGCGTCCTGGTATATCATTCGCGTGTGCTTCGCACTGCAGCACGAGAGGGGTTTCACTCACTGATTAAGCACTCAAGGTGTCTATGAATTCACTCACGCAGCACAACGTCTCTGGGTGCTCAGCCTTGCGCGAGCGGTGAGGAAAACACGCGGACACTCGTGAAAAGCAGCAATAAATTTTATGCGCGCACTACCACTTGGAGTCTCCGCCTTTGCGGTGGGAGCGAATAATAAGCGCGGCGAAAAGTTTTGGAGTCGATTTCTCAGCGCGCTAAGGGCACACTCGGCGTGGCGCGCGGGCGCGGGAAAAGAATCGCGAGAAACCGGCAGAAATATTCACGCGAGTGCAAAACGTTTCTATATCACGTCGGGGTCACCAATGTGGGATCTGGATTACTGGGATCCTACGTATTAAAGCGTGCGATGGGTGAAATATAAAAGGATGTTTATTAAGTTTTACAGGTACGTGATTACGGAGATCCGGTTATAGCGCGGTTACAATAACGGTTCTCTAGCGTGTGTTGATTTTGACTATCTGCGAGGTGATGCGAAGGATCTTCGCTCTCGTTTTTGCCCGCTGGAGTGAGGAAAGCGCGCTGAGGATTATTTCCGAAATTGGGCGATAAACGCCGAGCATTGCCTCGCTCTAATACTAGACCGAGTGCGTGTATGTGGCAGGCGCCACATATATATCTATATATATATATATATATATACACATATACATATGTATATATGTATATGTATATGTCTATCTTGATTTCCAATTCAATTTTAAAAAATGGGAAATTAAAAAAAAAATTTTTTTCACAATATTTTAATTTTTCAAAATTACGTTTATTTATTGGAAAAATCCTGAAAATTTTTGATTATTCGCTTATTTTTTATTTTATTTCATTTTTTCAAAATTTTTTCCATTCACAATCATCTTTTATTTCATTACATTATTCACCTCAATTACCTTTATTTATATTTTATTATATTAATGTATAATATGAATGTATATAAATATATATATACATATATATGTATATATATATATATATATGTAAATGTATATATATATATATATATATACACATATGTATATTTTGATTTCCAATTTAATTTTGAAAAATGGGAAATCGAAAAAAAAATTTTTTCTTCCAATATTTTAATTTTTCAAAATTATGTATATTTATTGAAAAAATCCTGAATATTTTTGATTATTCGCTTATTTTTCATTTTATTTCATTTTTTCATAATTTTTTCCATTCACAATCATTTTTCATTTCATTACATTATTCACCTCAATTACCTTCATTTATATTTTATTATATTGATGTATAATATGAATATATATAAATATATATATACATATATACATATATATGAATATATATATATATATATATATAATAACATAAGGCTGTCAATTATAATTATAAGAGTGATACTTAGATCGTAATCAAATTTCGTCAAATTGATCACTACTGCAGTACTTTGAATCGAATACACTACATATTTTTGATACTGTAACAACATTGAGTGTAATATCGATTTTATTACAACTATTTTTAATGATTACTAGATCTAAAATGAAAAGCATGGAAATTGATTGTTACTGAACACGTTGACATGCCCACGTAAAACCAGTAAGATGTACACCATGTACGACTGCAGTTGTAACAGTAGGATATCATCGTTTACACCAAAATCAGATACCATATACGACTTGTTACGACGAAATGCTTTACCACTATCATCATTTGACAGTGTTACAAATTCACTAACTGTAATGGTGTTTCTGATTATAAATATAAATTATACATATATATTATATTATATGTAGATAGTATATTATACATATGTATATATGTTTTTGTATATGTATATCTTGATTTCCAATTCAATTTTAAAAAATGGGAAATGAAAAAAAAAATTTTTCTTACAATCTTTTAATTTTTCAAAATTATGTATAATTATTGACGAAATCCTGAATATTTTTGATTATTCGCTTATTTTTCATTTTATTTCATTTTTTCATAATTTTTTCTATTCTTAATCATTTTTTATTTCATGACATCATTCACCTCAGTAACCTCCATTTATATTTTATTATATTGATGTATAATATGAATATATATAAATATATGTATACATATATACATATATATGAATATATATATATGTATATGTAAATGTATATATATATACATATGTATATATACATATGTATATTATTATTTCCGATTTAATTTTCAAAAATGGGATATTGAAAAGAAAAATTTTTCCCACATTATTTTAATTTTTCAAAATTATGTATAGTCATTGAAAAAATCCTAAATATTTTTAATCATTCGCTTATTTTTATTTCATATCATTATTTTATAATTCTCTCCATTAACAATCATTTTTCATTTCATTACATTATTCACCTCAATTACCTTTATCTATATTTTATTACATGAATGTATAATATAAATATATATAAATATAGATATACATATATATGAATATATACATATATATATATATATATGTATATGTACATTTATATGTATATATATATATATTTATATATATATATATATATATATATATATATATATATGTATATACATTATATATATATATATATATATATATATATATATATAATATATATATATATATATATATATATATATATATATATATATATATATATATATATATATAAATATTATATATATATATATATATATATATATATATATATATATATATATATATATATATATATATATATATATATATAAATATATATTTATATATATATATATATATATATATATATATAAATATAT
>NW_025804472.1:0-33114 GCF_021901495.1 Neodiprion virginianus
TTATACATAATTTTGAAAATTGGAATGTTGTGAAAAAATTTTTTTTTTTTTAATCTCCCTTTTTTTAAATGTAAATTGAAAATCATAATATACATATATAAATCCATATATATATATATATATTTTTATATGTTTATATATATTTATATATATATATATGTATATATATATATATGTATATATATATATGTATATATATATGTATATATATATATATATATGTACATATATATATAAAGATATATATATATATCTATATTATACGTTTATATAATAGAATATAAATGAAGGTGATTGTGGTGAAATAAAAAATAATTGTGACTGGAAAAATCATGGAAAAAAAAAAAAAATTAGCGAATAAATAAAAATATTTGGGTTTTTTCTGTTAATTATACATAATTTTAAAAAATTGGAATGTTGTGGAAAAATTTTTTTTTTTTAATTTCCCTTTTTTTGAAAGTAAATTGAAAATTATAATATACATATATATATTCATATATAAATATATAAATATTTTTATATTTCATATATATTTATATATTTATAAATATATATATATATATCTATATTATACATTTATTTTAGAGAATATAAATAAAGGTGATTGAGGTAAAATAAAAGATAATTGTGACTGGAAAAATCATTGAAAAAAAAAAAAAATGAGCAAATAAATAAAAATATTTGGGATTTTTATAATAATTATACATAATTTTAAAAAATTGGAAGGTTGTGGAAAAATTTTTTTTTTTTAATTTTCCTTCCTTCAAAAGCAAATTGAAAATTATAATATACATATATATATTCATATATATATATATATATATATATATTTTAATATGTTCATATATATTTATATATATCTATATATATATATATTATATATATATCTATATTATACATTTATATAATAGAATATAAATGAAGGTGATAAAGGTAAAATAAAAAATAATTGTGACTGGATAAATCATGGAAAAAAAAAAAAAAAATTAGCGAATAAATAAAAATATTTGGGATTTTTCTGATAATTATACATAATTTTGAAAAATTGGAATGTTGTGGAAAAAATTTTTTTTTTTAATTTCCGTTTTTTTAAAAGTAAATTGAAGATTATAATATACATATATATATCCATATATATATATTTTTATATGTTTATATATATTTATATATGTATATATATATATATATATATGTATTTATGTATATATATATATATATATATATATATATATATGTGGGCTATTCCGCGTCAACCGGATCAGTCATCTCTCAGATATTTTTTTAATTTGGCATGTGGATTCTGTAGGGGGAGTTAGATTTTTGTGCCAAAGCGCGAATCTCATAATGCAAAATTCGATTTTTTATTAACAATAACAAATTAGACTCCCATTTTTTTCAAAAATTCATAACTTTGGCAAAAAATTAGATACAATATATTTTTTTTTTCCAAATTACGCGGAAAGCTCCATAAAATTTAAAAAAAAATACGAAACGGTAAAAAAAAGTTGTTATTAATTGTTTATTTAACAATTAATTTTTCAAAGATTTTTAAAACAGTGACTGACACGATCAAAAAATTTTTTCAAAATTCTGACATGTTCCTTGAACTGTACTACAACCTGTGAATCAATTCCAGAGGGGTGTTTTCCTTCGTTTTCGAGTAAAAAATCATTAAAGGTGTCGATGCGCATGAAATTGCGGCGCGCCGAGTCTCTACGTAATGGCGGGCTGCCGGTTGCCGTCCACCGCCACCCTGCGGTGGCGTCGCAGCGTTATTTTAGAGTCATTTTCACGATGTAGGACATGATTGAAGAATCTGAAAAAAATACTGTACCTTCACAAGGCCTGCTCAAAGCGATAAGTGAAGTTTCAGGAATGTGTTTTTATTTTAAAATAAGTAGCAAGTTATGTAATTATTATCATTTATGTGCACTCTCATGGTGTGTAACCGTTATTTTGAATCTCTGTAATCAAAAAACGGTGAAAAACACATTCCTGAAACTTCACTTATCGCTTTGAGCAGGCCTTGTGAAGGTACAGTATTTTTTTCAGATTCTTCAATCATGTCCTACATCGTGAAAATGACTCTAAAATAACGCTGCGACGCCACCGCGGGGTAGCGGTGGACGGCAACCGGCAGCCCGCCATTACGTAGAGACTCGGCGCGCCGTAATTTCACGCGCATCGACACCTTTAATGATTTTTTACTCGAAAACGAAGAGAAACACCCCTCTGGAATTAATTCACAGGTTGTAGTACAGTTCAAGGAACATGTCAGAATTTTAAAAAATATTTTGATCGTGTCAGTCACTGTTTTAAAAATCTTTGAAAAATTGATTGTTAAATAAACAATTGATAACAACTTTTTTTCACCATTTCGTATTTTTTTTTAAATTCTATGGAGCTTTCCGCGTAATTTGAAAAAAAAAAATATATTGTATCTAATTTTTTGCGAAAGTTATGAATTTTTGAAAAAAATGGAAGTCTAATTTGTTATTGTTAATATAAAATCGAATTTTGCATTATGAGATTCGCGCTTTGGCACAAAAATCTAACTCCCCCTACAGAATCCACATGCCAAATTAAAAAAATATCTGAGAGATGACTGATCCGGTTGACGCGGAATAGCCCATGTATATATATATATATATATATATATATATATACATATATGTATATATATATATATTTAAATATATCTATATTATACATTTATATAATAGAATATAAATGAAGGTGATTGAGGTAAATAATGTTATAAAATAAAAAATAATTGTGACTGGAAAATTCATGGGAAAAAAAAAAAAAAATGAGCGAATAAATAAAAATATTTGGGATTTTTCTAATAATTATACATAATTTTAAAAAATTGGAATGTTGTGGAAAAAATTTTTTTTTTCAATCTACCTTTTTTCAAAAGTAAAATGAAAATTATAATATACATATATATATATTCATATATATATATATATATATATATATATATATTTTTATGTGTTGATGTATATTTATATATATTCATATATATATATATATATATATATATATATATATATATATTCATATATATTCATATATATATATGTATATATATATATTCATATATATCTATATTATACATCTATATAATGGAATATGAATAAAGGTAATTGAGGTTGTGACGATATTCTAAATTCGAAATGCCCGCGAAGTGTTGCTGGACACAGCCATCCCGATCCAGGCGTCAGGCGGGAGAAACGGTTGAACGTTTCAAAGACTCTGCGGAAAGACACCAACCCGTACGGCCCGACAATTATAATACTCCGCAGAAGTTGAAAACCAAGTCGATTTTAAGATTTCCTAAAGATCTAAATCCCCAGTACCAGTTCACTGAATTTTCGACGTCATTACAATCCCTGCTGTTCTCATCTCCCATCTCAACGTGAATAAACGACGCAACCTGAAGGTGGACACAAGATTTCTAAGCATCCATCAAACGAGAGTGGAGAAGCGCATAATACCCGGATTGGCAAGTGATTCATCTGGTGCAACGGTATTCGACGACAAAGACAAGGGACAAGTTAATTTTGGTGTTTTGTGTATCGAAAGCGTCTTTTTAAATTGTGTGAATGTTTGGATGTGTGAATGAATAACTTTTAACCTTTTTTTTTATATGTAGACTTTTGTTTTTACCATTTATTAATCTGTTTATTCGAACTATTTTATCTATACTATTTTACCTTTACAATTTTGTCGACCATTTTACGTATATTTTATTTATATTCCATTTACATGTTATTTATATTTAATTTATTCAACAGAGAGTCAAACTCGTATTTATTATCGTTCTCTTAATATTGTCTTGTAAGCCTGTCCATCGAATTCACGTCTTTTTTTTTCTTTTATTTTCACAAAACAAAACCGAGTATTACATTTGGCGCCCAACGTTCAGGCACGAATTAGAGTCGTGTTAAGCCTTTAGGAATAACAACTTAGACATAGAATGACAAACATTGTTGATGGGTAAAAGTAATGCTAATATAATCGTTACTAGGTCGAGAGCAAAAACGCTTAGCCTGCACATTACCACCACACCGTTGACTATTGATAGACGTAGGAAGACGACTCAGTCTATTCCGTTAGACAAGGTCATGGAGGAACAACTCAAACAGTTACGATTGGAGAAGGAGAAATTGGAAAAACTGAAAGATGAGCTTAAAAAACAATAGGAGGATCTCAATTCTCGTAGTGAACTGGCAAAGCAAGTCAGCTTGTTGCAAAAAGAAAAGGAAAGTCAAGCGCGAATTTTGAATGAGCTACGCAGAGGTTCATCAGGTCAACAGGTAGATACAACAACTCAATTGATGGGTGGATTGATGAATCATTTTCAATGTTCACAACTTGAGATTAAAGCCCCTAAATTCAGTGACGAAGAGAATCAAAACCCTTTAGAATTTTTAGCTGATTTAGAAAATTATTTTAATGTGAGTAACGTATCGGATATACAGAAAGTATGGGTATTCAATAATTCGTTGATAGGTAGAGCCAAAGTATGGTTAGATTTAAATAAAGATGTGTGCGACACCTATGAAAATTTCAAAAAATATTTTAAATCAGAATTCTATTCCGTGCAGTATCAAGTTAAAGCAAAGAGTAAATGGGCTGCACGTAGATATAAATCACAAGAAGGTACGTTAAAAAGTTATTTTACAAAGCAAAGTAAGGAAGCTAAATATTTTGAGCCAAGGTTGTCGACATATGAAGTAAATTATGCGATAATACAACAAATGCCTTTTAGAATAAGAGACGTTTTAGCCACTGTAGATTTTGCTGATACCCAAGTCCTTTTACAAACCTTAGCCAATTTGGATAGTACACACGAAGAAAAAGAAAGTTCAAATAGATATCAAAATCAGAGTCACAAATTCAGTAACAATAGTGGTCAAATACGGAATTTGAGTTATCAAGGAGGTAGGAATTATAAGCGACAAAAGATTGATAATCAACAACAGCAGTATCATCAAGTCACACCAAGAGCAAATTTTAATAGTCAAATGGCATCACATAATTTCATATTACCAAACACTCAATTGCCACCACCAATAGTTAGTACTTCACGACATCCAGGCCAACGAACGTCTTACAATAATCAAGGTCAAATTTATCATCATTTAAACTAATCACTGATGCGATGAGCAGAGGTCCTACATCGTATCATGGTTATTATGACTTAGTAGAGGACCTAACAGGGAATATTGTAAATAAACCAAAACAACAACAAAAAAATGACAGTTTAAAATGTCCTCACTTATTAGTATCTATCGGTGGATATACAGTACAAGCTTTAATAGATTCGGGTAGTCAACTAACTTGCATATCAGAAAATTTTTATAAACAATTGTCGAGTCATTTGAAATTGACGGAACTACCAGTGTCAAATTTAAAAATATTTCCTGCATTTGGCAAAACTAGCGTAGGAATTAAAAGACAAATACTTATTGATATGTATGTTGAGCATCGAAGAATGACTTATGCATTTCTAGTCGTACCTAGGTTATCTGTCCATGTTATATTGGGAGACGATTGGTTAACAGTGAATCAAGTTATATTAGATTATAACACCGGAACTATTGATATTAATGGACTTCGAGTTGATAGTAGTATTGTATCGTACAGTCGTGTTTCTTCGGAGAAATTCGGGTCTTCATGTGAAGATAATATTACACATATCCAATCGGTAAATCAAAATCAGTACAGGAAGAATCGAGAGGATCACAGTAATCATCACGTGAATCAATTGTCTGAGGAAAGGAATGATGAAGTTAATTTCAACTCTCTAGAGACTCATAACTTACCAAATTTATCTGAAGATAATAATATTGAGTTAAATGTGTGTGAGAAAATTTGCAATGAAAATGTAATGTGTAATGGGAACCTGCCTATTGTAGAGGAGGTTACTCCGGAAATTGTTTTTGAGGACTTGCCTATTGAGGAAGTTACTTCGCATATTATTATTGAGAACCTGCCTATTGTAGAGGAGGTTACTCCCGAAATTGTTTTTGAAGACTTGCCTATTGAGGAAGTTACTTCGCATATTATTATTGAGAACCTGCCTATTGTAGAGGAGGTTACTCCCGAAATTGTTTTTGAAGACTTGCCTATTGAGGAAGTTACTTCGCATATTGCCATAGAGAACCTGCCTATTATAGAGGAGGTTAATTCTGAAATTCTTATTGGAAACTTGCCTGTTGAAGAGGAAGTTACTTCACAATGTTTTGCTATTGATAATTTGTTTAATGTGCCATGTAATGCTAGTGATAATGTAATTGTTTGTGATTCAAATGTTTGTGAAAGAGATTCCGATGATGACACAGTTGATCAGTATGAAAATGCTGATGATGAGCTGTGGACTGTCGAGGATTCAGGGGGGTTTTCACGAAAACAGTTAGCAATTAGAACTCGTTCAGTGGAAATTCCAGTACAGTGTAATTTGAATGTAAGTCCGGAAGACCATAATTTCTTTGAGGATTTACGAATGATCGCGTCTCAACTAACGTTACAAGAGGATTGTCAAAGAGAAGCCGTAATCAATTTAATTTTACACCATAAAGAACTTTTTTCTGAAAAACCAGGATGCACCAATATATATGAGCATAAGATAAGACTAATTAATGATAAGCCATTTATTCGTAGGTCATATCCCATACCAATAGCATTGAAATCCGCCGTTGATTTGGAAATACGAGAAATGTTGAGATCTGGAATTATCGAGCGATCGATAAGCCCATTTTGTAATCCCCTTCGTATCGTACAGAAGAAAGACAATCGTGTACGTATCTGTTTAGATGCTCGTTATTTAAATGATATCATAGAATCTGACAACGAGTCACCGCCTTTAATTGCAGAAATTTTACAAAAATATTTTGGAGTTGAATATTTTTTTAGTGTCGATCTAACACATGGATATTGGCAAATTCCACTAGAAAGAGAATCAAGACCTTATACCGCATTTTTGCATGGATCAACTCTGTATCAATTCTGTAGAATACCTTTCGGCCTAAAAACTGCTGGGTCAGGCTTTATTCGAGCGTTGAATATAGCATTTAATAACGATTTTACTACATTTTTAACACCTTACGTAGATGATTTACTGGTAGCTTCGAATAATTTCAAACAACATTTAGAACATTTAGGTTTAATATTCACCCGACTGAAACAATATAATTTCACTCTTCGATTACGAAAATCGACATTTTTTAGTAGTACCCTACCGTGTCTTGGATTTATTTTATCAACTGAAGGCGTATCTCCTGATCCCGAAAAACTTAAGATCATTAGAGACTTTGCACAACCAGAAAACAAGAAACAACTACAAAAATTTTTTGGCATATGCAACTACTACCGACAATTTGCTGTTCGATATGCAACTCATGTGGAACCATTTAGAAACTTATTGAGAGATGATACCGTGTGGAATTGGACTGAAGAACATTCCCGAGCTTATACTGAAGTTAAAAATAATTTTATCAACACCGTGATCCTAAAACATTTTAATCCTAATAATCCGATAAAATTACAAACCGATGCTAGCGATAAAGGAATTTCAGGCATTCTTTACCAAACAAATGATCGCGATGAACAAAATTTGATAGGTTTGGTTGGCAGATGTTTATCTAGTTGTGAAATCCACTATACTACTACCGAAAAAGAATTACTAGCTATCGTTTATTCAGTTATTAAATTTAGATATTATCTGATTGGTCGAGAATTTGAAATAATAACTGATCATAAAGGACTCACATTTTTGAAGCAAACACCTTTTCTAAATGCCAGATTAATTAGATGGAGTCTCTTACTTCAACAATATTGTTTTAAGGTGAAATATTGCAAAGGAAAGGACAATATAGTCGCAGATTTCTTTAGTCGTAACCCAGATTGTAAATTTTATGAAGAGACATCTAATGACAAGATAATCGCAGTGTTAACTATATTTTTATCGCCAGAAGTTTTAAATAATGACCAGTCGTCAAATCCACTAATACAATCGGTAACGATAGATATTGGATTACCAAAGCAGTTTAGACGAATTGGAAAATTACAGCGGGAGGATCCATTTTTAAAAAATAAGTTTAACTCGAGCAATCAAAATAACACTAATACTGCTTATGAAATTTATAATGACGTGTTGTTTATTAGCAATAAGAATAATAGCAAATGGAGAATCTGCATTCCTTATATTTTGACCAAAGAATTGATTAGCTTAGTACATAATAAATTAGGACACATTGGTCTATATAAGACGCTTTATTATTTAAAAGAATTTTATTATTGGAAAAAGATGGCAAAAGAGGTAAAAAAATTCGTGACGACTTGTGATTTGTGTCAGCGTACAAAACATTTGAACTTTGCTATGGAAGGTGAATATCAATTTGTAAAATCCGATAGACCTGGAGATTTGGTTACTGTTGATTTTTATGGTCCCTTACCCCGATCAATTGGTGGAGTACAATATATTTTAGTTGCCCTTGATGCTTTTTCAAAATATGTCACATTATATCCTATGAAAAAAGCCACTGCACAAATGAGCCTAAAGAAAATTGTTGATTGCTATATTCCCAAGTTTGGAAAACCAAACCGTATACTCTCGGACAACGGAACACAATTTACATCTGGAAAGTGGAAGAATGGATTGGAACAACTAAATATCAAAGTTTGTTATTCGTCGATACGACATCCTCAGTCGAATCCTACCGAACGAGTTATGCGTGAACTTGGAAAATTCTTTAGAATCTATTGTGCAGAACAACACACTAAATGGGCAAAATATATACCGACGATTGAAAAAATTTTAAATGTGACAATTCACCAAAGTACCGGATTTACCCCATATCAACTCCAGTATAATAAGAGCCATACCGACAAGATCCAGCAATTGATTAAATTTCCTGATTCACAACCAGCTAGCGCAAATTTACAATTAGAATTAGCTAAAGAGAGATTAGTAAAAAATTTTCATAGACGTCGTTCACAACAGAAAAATAAGTCGAAAGTAGAACTTAAAATCAATGACTTAGTGCTTATTAGAGTTCCCATGCAATCTAGTGCAATCGATAAAGTTACGCAGAAGTTTTTTCATCTTTTTCAAGGTCCTTATAAGATATCAAAAATTGTAGGTGTGAATGCGTATATTCTCGTCGACACTGACGATGAAAATAAGGTGAAGGGTACATACAATCGAACTATGTTACGTCGATATTATCAATCCACCTAACAAATGACGAATTGTTCTACGATTAGGTAGATGCGAACCAACGTCCTGTTTGATTGTTCCTTCATTGCTGCAGGAGATTTAGATGTAAGAGAACCTGACGAAGTCTAAAATGAATATAGATTAAGAAATTTGTAAATAATTTTATGGTATGTTGTATGCAGTGTGAATGGCCTAGTTTGTAAGAATAATTGTGACGAAAGTAAGTGTTTTTTCACGAGTGATAACCCATCTCTTGAAAAAAAGGGGGGTAAATGTGACGATATTCTAAATTCGAAATGCCCGCGAAGTGTTGCTGGACACAGCCATCCCGATCCAGGCGTCAGGCGGGAGAAACGGTTGAACGTTTCAAAGACTCTGCGGAAAGACACCAACCCGTACGGCCCGACAATTATAATACTCCGCAGAAGTTGAAAACCAAGTCGATTTTAAGATTTCCTAAAGATCTAAATCCCCAGTACCAGTTCACTGAATTTTCGACGTCATTACAATCCCTGCTGTTCTCATCTCCCATCTCAACGTGAATAAACGACGCAACCTGAAGGTGGACACAAGATTTCTAAGCATCCATCAAACGAGAGTGGAGAAGCGCATAATACCCGGATTGGCAAGTGATTCATCTGGTGCAACGGTATTCGACGACAAAGACAAGGGACAAGTTAATTTTGGTGTTTTGTGTATCGAAAGCGTCTTTTTAAATTGTGTGAATGTTTGGATGTGTGAATGAATAACTTTTAACCTTTTTTTTTATATGTAGACTTTTGTTTTTACCATTTATTAATCTGTTTATTCGAACTATTTTATCTATACTATTTTACCTTTACAATTTTGTCGACCATTTTACGTATATTTTATTTATATTCCATTTACATGTTATTTATATTTAATTTATTCAACAGAGAGTCAAACTCGTATTTATTATCGTTCTCTTAATATTGTCTTGTAAGCCTGTCCATCGAATTCACGTCTTTTTTTTTCTTTTATTTTCACAAAACAAAACCGAGTATTACAAGGTAGATAATGTGATAAAATAAGAAATAATCGTGAATCGAAAAATCATGAAAAAAAAAATTAAATGAAAAATAAGCGAATAAATAAAAATATTCGGGATTTTTCTGATAATTATACATAATTTTAAAAAATTGGAATGTTGTGGAAAAATTTTTTTTCTTCAATTTTCCTTTTTTTGAAAGTAAATAGAAAATTATAATATACATATATATATATATATTTTTATATGTTTATATATATTCATACATGTATATGTATATATATATATATAATATATATATATATATATATATATATGCATATATATATATATATGTGTGTATATATATATTTACATATATCTATATTAGACATTTATATAATAGAATATAAATGAAGGTGATTTAGCTAAATAATGTTATAAAATGAAAAATATTTGTGACTGGAAAAATCATAAAAGAAAAAAAAAAAAAATAAGCGAAGAAATAAAAATATTTGGGATATTTCTGATAATTATGCATAATTTTAAAAAATTGGAATGTTGTTGAGAAAAATTTTCTTTTTAATTTCCCTTTCTTTAAAAGTAAATTGGAAATTATAATTTAAATATATATATTCATATATATATATATATATTTTTATATGTTCATATATATTGATATATATATATGTATATATATATGTATATATATATATAAATATATATATATATATCTTTATTATACGTTTATATAATGGAATATAAATGAAGGTGATTGAGGTGAAATAAAAAATAATTGTGACTGGAAAAATCATAAAAAAAAAAAAAAAATTAGCGAATAAATAAAAATATTTGGGATTTTTCTAATAATTATACATAATTTTAAAAAATTGGAATGTTGTGGAAAAAATTTTTTTTTCTTATTTTCCTTTTTTTGAAAGTAAATTGAAAATTATAATACACATATATATATTCATATATATGTATATATATTTTTATATGTTCATATATATTTATATATATATATATATATGTGAATATATATGTATATATGAATATAAATATATATATGTATATATATATATTATACATTTATATAATAGAATATAAATGGAGGTGATTGAGGTAAAATAAAAAATAATTGTGACTGGAAAAATCGTAGAAAAAAAAAAAAAAAATAAATAAGCGAATAAATAAAAATATTTGGGATTTTTCTAATAATTATACATAATTTTTAAAAATTGGAATGTTGTAGAGAAAAATTTTTTTTTTAATTTTTCTTTTTTTGAAAGTAAATTGAAAATTATAATATACATATATATATTCATATATATATATATATTTTTATATGTTTATATATATTTATATATATATATATGTATATATATATGTATATATATATATAAATATATATATATATCTATATTATACGTTTATATAATAGAATATAAATGAAGGTGATTGAGGTGAAATGAAGAATAATTGTGACTGGAAAAATCATGAAAAAAAAAATAAAAAATTAGCGAATAAATAAAAATATTTGGGATTTTTCTAATAATTATACATAATTTTGAAAAATTGGAATGTTGTGGGAAAAATTTTTTTTTCCTAATTTTCCTTTTTTTAAAAGTAAATTGAAAATTATAATATACATATATATATTCATATATATATATAAATATATATTTTTATATGTTAATATATATTTATATATATATATATATATATATATATATATATATGCATATATAAATATATATATATATATCTATATTATACATTTATATAATAGAATATAAATGAAGGTGATTGAGATAAAATAAAAAATTATTGTGACTAGATGAATCATAGAAAAAAAAAAAAAAATTAGCGAATAAACAAAAATATTTGGGATTTTTCTGATAATTATACATAATTTTAAAAAATTGGAATGTTGTGGAGAAAAATTTTCTTTTTAATTTGCCTTTCTTTAAAAGTAAATTGGAAATTATAATATACATATATATATTCATATATATATTTTTATATGTTTTTTATATATATTTGATCATATATGTATATATATATATTTATGTATATCTATATGATACATTTATGTAATGGAATATGAATAAAGGTAATTGAGGTAAATAATGTGATAAATTAAGAAATAATTGTGAATGAAAAAATCATAAAAAAAAAAATAAAAAATAAGCGAATAAATAAAAATATTTGGGATTTTTCTAATAATTATACATAATTTTGAAAAATTGGAATGTTGTGGAAAAATTTTTTTTTTCAATTTTCCTTTTTTCAAAAGTAATTTGAAAATTCTAATATACATATATATATTCATATATATATATATATATATATATATATCTTCATATGTTCATATATATTTATATATATATATGTGAATATATATGTATATATGAATATAAATATATATATGTATATATATATATTATACATTTATATAATAGAATATAAATGGAGGTGATTGAGGTAAAATAAAAAATAATTGTGACTGGAAAAATCATAGAAAAAAAAAAAAAATAAATAAGCGAATAAATAAAAATATTTGGGATTTTTCTAATAATTATACATAATTTTCAAACATTGGAATGTTGTAGAAAAAATTTTTTTTTTTAATTTT
This sequence comes from Neodiprion virginianus, assembly GCF_021901495.1. NCBI lineage: Eukaryota > Metazoa > Arthropoda > Insecta > Hymenoptera > Diprionidae > Neodiprion > Neodiprion virginianus. The sequence continues at coordinate 12,856 of NW_025804472.1, forward strand.
TTTTTTTTTGAAAGTAAATTGAAAATTATAATATACATATATATATTCATATATATATATATATTTTTATATGTTTATATATATTTATATATATATATATGTATATATATATGTATATATATATATAAATATATATATATATCTATATTATACGTTTATATAATAGAATATAAATGAAGGTGATTGAGGTGAAATGAAAAATAATTGTGACTGGAAAAATCATGAAAAAAAAAAAAAAAAATTAGCGAATGAATAAAAATATTTGGGATTTTTCTGATAATTATACATAATTTTAAAAAATTAAAATGTTGTGGAAAAAAATTTTTTTATTAATTTCCCTTTTTTTAAAAGTAAATTGAAGATTATAATATACATATATATATCCATATATATATATATTTTTATATGTTTATATATATTTATATATGTATATGTATATATATATATATATATTTATGTATATATATATATATATATATATATATATAAACATATATTTGAATATATCTATATTATAAATTTTTATAATAGAATATAAATGAAGGTGATTAAGGTAAAATAAAAAATAATTGTGACTGGATAAATCATAGAAAAAAAAAAAAAAAAATTAGCGAATAAATCAAAATATTTGGGATTTTTCTGATAATTATACATAATCTTAAAAAATTGTAATGTTGTGGAAAAAATTTTTTTTTTCAATTTTCCCTGTTTTGAAAGTGAATTGAAAATTATAATACACATATTTATATCCATATATATATATATATTTTTATACGTTTATATATATTTATATATGTATATATATATATATATATATATATATATATATATATATTTATGTATATATATATATATAAACATATATTTAAATATATCTATATAATAAATTTTTATAATAGAATATAAATGAAGGTGATTAAGGTAAAATAAAAAATAATTGTGACTGGAGAAATCATAGAAAAAAAAAAAAAAATAAGCGAATAAATAAAAATATTTGGGATTTTTCTAATAATTACACACAATTTTTAAAAATCGGAAGGTTGTGGAAAAAATTTTTTTTTTTAATTTTCCTTTCTTCAAAAGTAAATTGAAAATTATAATATACATATATATATTCATATATATATATATATATATATATATATTTTAATATGTTCATATATATATTCATATATATATATATATAACTATATATATATATATATATATGCATATATAAATATATATATATATATCTATATTATACATTTATATAATAGAATTTAAATGAAGGTGATTGAGATAAAATAAAAAATTATTGTGACTAGATGAATCATAGAAAAAAAAAAAAAAATTAGCGAATAAATAAAAATATTTGGGATTTTTCTGATAATTATACATAATCTTAAAGAATTGAAATGTTGTGAAAAAAATTTTTTTTTTAATTTCCCTTTTTTTAAAAGTAAATTGAAAATTATAATATACATATATATATCCATATATATATATATATTTTTATATGTTTAAATATATTTATATATGTATATATATATATATATATATATATATATATATATATATATATATATGTATATATATAAATATATAAATATATATTTAAATATATCTATATTATACATTTATATAATAGAATATAAATGAAGGTGATTAAGGTAAATAATGTTATAAAATAAAAAATAATTGTGACCGGAAAAATCATAGAAAAAAAAAAAAAAAAATAAGCGTAAAAATAAAAATATTTGGGATTTTTCTGATAATTATACATAATTTTAAGAAATTGGAATGTTGTGGAGAAAAATTTTCTTTTTAATTTCCCGTTCTTTAAAAGTAAATTGGAAATTATAATATACATATATATATTCATATATATATTTTTATATGTTTTTTATATATATTTGATCACATATGTATATATATATATTTATGTATATCTATATTATACATTTATGTAATGGAATATGAATAAAGGTAATTGAGGTAAATAATGTGATAAATTAAGAAATAATTGTGAATGAAAAAATCATAAAAAAAAAAATAAAAAATAAGCGAATAAATAAAAATATTTGGGATTTTTCTAATAATTATACATAATTTTAAAAAATTGGAATGTTGTGGAAAAAATTTTTTTTTTCAATTTTCCTTTTTTCAAAAGTAATTTGAAAATTATAATATACATATATATATTCATATATATATATATATATATATATATATATATTTTCATATGTTCATATATATTTATATATACATATGTATATATGTAAATATATATGTATATATATATATAAATATATATATGTATACAGGGTGTCCCTAAATTGAGGGACACGGACCAGCCAGCGTGATACCTGACTGAAATGCAACCGAGAATTTCTTCACCGGAAGGTCGTCCGACGCATAGTTTTTGAATTATAAGCGATAGCGTTAAGCCAATCAGAGTGCACCATTTCATCTGGATTTGCCGCCACGGAAATTGCTGTTTTGTTCGTCTGGGTGAATTATTATTATTTGGTTACAAAGTAAATATCGGCACCACCCCTCACTCGCTGTTGTACCCCTTCTCGAGCGCTGACCTCGGTATTGTTGCCGCGGCACACGCTGCCGGCCGCACACCCACGGACGCACACTCGTGTGTGTGAAAATAAGCGAATGCCCAGCTACACAATACTACGAAACACACATACACGAGTGAAAATAAAAATAAATCTTGAAATAAATCAGCGGATTTAAGATTTAATGTTATAAAACACTTCCAATTATCGATGTATGCATAAAACTAGAGATTTTAGATGATTGATATGCCGTTAGGGTTCATAATTAGTCATTCAATCAATCTGAATTATGCTTTCCGAACATTTTCTGTGTCTTTGCAGCATAACTTTTCCACTAGTTTGAAATTCATCATTGACATACGATTCTTCAATACTGCGAGGAAACAACAACTCGCTGAATTGACGTGTCAATAGGTTTGTAAATCAATTACAATACACCTGAGTTAACACAAAATAACTGAACAAATGAGAATTCACTGAATCACTAAAAATGATAACTGAAATCATGAGAATTATTTGAGATATAACTGAATTAGGAAGAGTTGTGATAAGTCAAGTTACTTTGAATAACTTTAGATTCGTGCCAAAATTTTATGTTCAGAGAGAAAAATAATTAAATTCAAATAAAAAAGTAATTTTAAATCAAGAAGAAGAAAATTTCCAAATACCTGAATTCAAATGAAGCAATTTGAATTTAATAAATCTATCCGAATTTGAGGAAAAATAATAATTATTATTCGGACCAAAATATTTTGAATAAGACTATGAATTATCAAAATATCTCTTCTGATATCAAGACTACACGCAGAAATTTACCAAATCGATTAATTTTTACCAATTCAATCGAGCCGTGTCCGATTATTTTGTTGAAATCGATTAATCGATACATCGATTCTCAGATAAGTGGCCATCACTAGCATTGATCTCAACAATTTGAACGTTACTTGCCACTCCAGACCCACATTGAATCGACGAGGAAATAACTGGGAATTTGAATGACACCATATTTTTTTGAGTTGAATTAATTGAATTTATTCATGTAATTCGACTTCAGTTTTCTGGTCCAAATAATGATTATTATTTTTCCTCAAATTTGGATAGATTTATTAAATTCAAATTGCTTCATTTGAATTCAGGTATTTGGAAATTTTCTTCTTCTTGATTTAAAATTACTTTTTTATTTGAATATAATTATTTTTCTCTCTGAACATAAAATTTTGGCACGAATCTAAAGTTATTCAAAGTAACTTGACTTATCACAACTCTTCCTAATTCAGTTATATCTCAAATAATTCTCATGATTTCAGTTATCATTTTTAGTGATTCAGTGAATTCTCATTTGTTCAGTTATTTTGTGTTAACTCAGGTGTATTGTAATTGATTTACAAACCTATTGACACGTCAATTCAGCGAGTTGTTGTTTCCTCGCATTATTGAAGAATCGTATGTCAATGATGAATTTCAAACTAGTGGAAAAGTTATGCTGCAAAGACACAGAAAATGTTCGGAAAGCATAATTCAGATTGATTGAATGACTAATTATGAACCCTAACGGCATATCAATCATCTAAAATCTCTAGTTTTATGCATACATCGATAATTGGAAGTGTTTTATAACATTAAATCTTAAATCCGCTGATATATTTCGAGATTTATTTTTATTTTCACTCGTGTATGTGTGTTTCGTAGTATTGTGTAGCTGGGCATTCGCTTATTTTCACACACACGAGTGTGCGTCCGTGGGTGTGCGGCCGGCAGCGTGTGCCGCGGCAACAATACCGAGGTCAGCGCTCGAGAAGGGGTGCAACAGCGAGTGAGGGGAGGTGCCGATATTTACTTTGTAACCGAATAATAATAATTCACCCAGACGAACAAAACAGCAATTTCCGTGGCGGCAAATCCAGATGAAATGGTGCACTCTGATTGGCTTAACGCTATCGCTTATAATTCAAAAACTATGCGTCGGACGACCTTCCGGTAAAGAAATTCTCGGTTTCATTTCAGTCAGGTATCACGCTGGCTGGTCCGTGTCCCTCAATTTAGGGACACCCTGTATATATATACTATACATTTATATAATAGAATATGAATGAAGGTGATTGAGGTAAAATAAAAAATAATTGTGACTGGAAAAATCATAGGAAAAAAAAAAAAAAAAATGAGCGAATAAATAAAAATATTTGGGATTTTTCTGATAATTATACATAATCTTAAAAAATTGGAATGTTGTGGAAAAAATTTTTTTTTTTAATTTCCCTTTTTTTAAAAGTAAATTGAAAATTATGATATACATATGTATATCCATATATATATATATATTTTGATATGTTTATATATATTTATATATGTATATATATATATATATATATATATATATATATATATATATATATATATATATATATTTATGTATATATATATATAAATATATATTTAAATATATCTATATTATACATTTATATAATAGAATATAAATGAAGGTGATTGAGGTAAATAATGTTATAAAATAAAGAATAATTGTGACTGGAAAAATCAAAGAAAAAAAAAAAAAAAAATAAGCGAATAAATAAAAATATTTGGGATTTTTCTGATAATTATACAAAATTTTAAAAAATTGGAATGTTGTGGAGAAAAATTTTCTTTTTAATTACCCTTTCTCTAAAAGTAAATTGGAAATTATAATATACATATATATATTCGTATATATATATTTTTATATGTTTTTTATATATATTTGATCACATATGTATTGTAACGTTAAGTCTTTTCTGCCCCTCGTCGAGCGCTAATTTGTAACGCTAGATTTTGTTATTTTCGGACGAGGACTCACCGTTGACACTTTGGCGCGATTCTCTACTCATCCGCAATATTAAAACACAACAAAATAATTAAGTTGGGCGCCAGACGCATTAGCGTCGATTCTCAAATAATAATATAAATCAATAAAATTAACACAAGATAGTACAAAAGGGATAAGTAGGGAACCCGTTGTATGGCTGGCTAGGCACAGGTACGATCGCGTACATCCCGGTAGAGTGGCGGAGGTCAAGGCAGCTAGCAGTAATTCCAGAATTAAAGAAGATAACCAAATAAAGAATAAACTCCAGTTAAAAGGAAAATGAATAAGTCAGTCGATCATGTATTCTCGAGAAGGTTACATAAGTGAGATGTTATCGGTAGCGGTAGTAAATAAAACAGGTAATCGTTGTTTATAAAAAAATATCGGTAGAAAAGCAGTAAACGGTAGCTTTAACACGAGAGACGGTAGTTAACAGAGAAAAATAGACGTAGGCCGAGAGATGCGATATAATGCAAGAGTTGACTTAGAACTACACGTCACTGGGCGACGTGATCTTACCCAAGTTGCAAATGACGCTACGAAAATTATTATTCTGTTAATTAGAACGAGAGAATTTTACTGCGATCGGTAGAAAACAACGAAACGGGAGTTCGGTAGAGGTACGACAAATTTACCATAAATTATAACCAAGATGAGAGATTGACAGTTAGTAACAATTTACTAAGTTGGCAAACGATCGACTCGGTAGCCTTCGGTAGAGTTATTCATACGGTAGATTCGATAACTTATAATCATTACATAATTGAGGAATTAAATAGTGAATTCCTAAACATAACTTTTGAGAGAATACCAAAATACAAAGTTATGAGAGTGAGAGAATTTCGGAGAATTTACAAAATAGAGAAATATACAAAAATACACCGCAATACAAAAGAATAAGTCACAGAACTTAATTTAACAAAATACAGGCAAATAAATAACAGGCAAAAATAATATAAAATGGTCAATAATAATAAAGGAAAATGCGGTAATATCTAAAGGTGATTCTACGCTCGCTTGTACTCCATAGAACTCGATATACGATACAATAGGCACAAAAATAAATAAAAATATAATAAGCAATAGCAGAAATAAAATATAAAGCACACTACTATTACAAAGAGAGTATGGAATAAAATATGAAGCCAATAGGGCTCAAAATACGATAGAGACTACAGAAGCAAGATAATAGAGATTCACAAATAAGCAGAAAAGTCATAAATACAAGAGATAATTATTTGGCAGTTACGAGGTCGCTCAGATACGAAAATAATGAATTACTGAAATCATGCAGTCACACGGAAGTCGTGGACCATGATTCACACAAAATGGCATCACACGATGCAATCAAGAAACAATAAATATAATATTAATGACCGGAATCATGCAGCCACACGGCGGCTTACAGCAACTTTAACCGTGGACCATGATTCACGCAAAATCGATAAATATTACGAGAAAGAATAGAAATTGTGAGCAACTTCGTAACAGTACAATTCAAAGGCAAAAGCCTTACCTTAACGGTCGATCTCAGGCACACAAACTGATTTTAATTTAAACTATACTATAAAATAACAAAACTGGGAAGAAAAGGAAAAAGAGAAGAAAAAGAATTTAAAAAGATAAAGGATAGCGGTAGGATGGACGGTAGAACGATAGCGGTAAGATAGACGGTAGAACGGTAGCTTAAAACGGTAGAGAGGTCGGGAGAGCGATTGGAAAACTGAAGCTGTTCCTCAACAGGTCGAGCGTAGAATAGCAGGTCGTAGTTCAGCTCGCCGATCTCGCGGTTGTCGTGAGGTGATTCTTCTTCTTTGATTGGTCGCTTGACCCCCACCGCAAATAGGCCATCCCCCTGTGGCGAATATCGGTTACTGCGTGGTCGTACGTTTTCCAAAAATTACCGCTAGATGTTGTGCAACGTGCTGCTCGCGATTTCGTCGTTGACACCAACTCGTACGGTTTCATAGTCGCTCCAGTTTGCAGTCCAGGCTGCCTATCCTCGGGGACTTCTTCGACAGAGGCATACAGAGGGTGCCTCTCGGTCAAAGTTAGCGGGTGGAGAGTGACGCCTCATTGTTCACCTCCACCGGCTTTTGTACAGGCAGTAGCTAGCTGCCTGTACCTGAGGTCGTGCAGTCAGACGGTTGGCCAAACCGTGGACCACGACCCACACAATCAGTCCTCGTCGATAGGGAGGCGGCTAGTTCCTCTTTGAAGAACGATGCCCCCGGCCGCCGGGAGGATTTTTATCTCCCTGTTCACCGGCAGTCGAGGCGATACGGAAGGTTCGGATGGATGCTACCCCAGGTGTATATAAAGGTGCACCAAGGTAGCCAGTGTAGTCTGGTGAGACCGTCAGTAGGCGAAGTCGTCGAGAGCTGCAAACGGTAGATAGTGGTCCCTTGTTGATCGGGATCGTAGTCGTCCGAGTACCTTGTTAGCTTGCGCCGAAGCGCGAAATAAAGAATTTACAGAAAAGAATTAGTTAAAAGTAGATATTGCCTATTTTGTATCGAGTTCGTTTGGAGTACCCTGCTGAGGACGCGTAAATTAAAAATAATAGCGGTTGTGTGCCCTTGTGACGGGCGATTCTGAAACGCCACGTTACAACTCCCTCCCCCCAGTGGGAGACCGGGCAGGTCTTCTACCTAGGTAAAGTCACGAAGGCTCTTATTAGAAATCATGGAGGCTGACCCGTGAACTGACGAATAATTGAATTCGTTGTCCATTGACAACACTAGCAAAAAGAATTAACGAAAATTACGTAAGAGACGATAGAAATGGAAAACGCGTATGCTTCGGTGGTTTTTAACGTATGATAGTGTGCGTCAGTTAATAAAATCAGAAAAGTATGGTAAAAGATCACACAAAAGGCGAGTTAGGTAATTTTTGGCTTGTACAACCGAGCGGTGATTGTTGGTTTTTGCTTTTGGTTTAAAAGTTTTGCCTTTACCTCAGTCAGTGATGTTTTTTGCGAGAAATCAGTTGATATAGAGGGTTGTTTAGAGTGATTACGAAACAGGTAACGTCGACGGAATGAGTCAGAATCGGAGTTTTTTCACGGTAGCTTAAATCGGTAGGAAGGACGTTAAATTTTCACGACAGCTCGGAACGGTAGAACTGAAGTAAAGTTTTGACGGTAGCTTAAATCGGTAGGAATAAAGTTAAATTTTTACGACAGCTCGGAACGGTAGAACTGAAGTAAAGTTTTGACGGTAGCTTAAATCGGTAGAAATGAAGTTACGCATTTGATGATAAATCAGACGGTAAAAATAAAGTGGAATTTAGACAATGACTTGAACGGTGAAGGTAGAGTTAAGTTTTCCGATAGCTTAGCGTTGCGGAAATGAAGTTAGATCTTTACGGTAGGTTGACGGTAGCTGAAGACGGTAGAGACGGTAGAGAAATTAACAAACGGTAGATAGACGATAGAAAAGAAAAATCGGTAGCGAGAAAGAAAAATGAATTTACGTGAATTTAGTAAAACTGAAAGGTCGAAATAGAATTTTGAATTAAATAGGCCGAAATGGAATTTAGAAAAAAAAATTTTAACAAATGAGGCGCTTAGGGCGGAGGATCCTTCGGTTCCCGGTGTTGATCTGGGCCAGTACGGTGAGCGCTGTCCGCCTTGCGGGGCCGGACTTGATACCGCTCCAGGAAATCGAGCGCCCAACCGGCGCGTCACCGTGGACATTCCGCTTTGGTAAACCCGGGCTGCTTACAACCATAGCAGAATTTTCTCCGGGGCTTCGTGCATTGGCGTGCGAGGTGCCCCACCTCGTCGCAGTTGCAGCACGCTCGAGGGTCGCGTACTGCCGGAGCTGGTGTTGGTGCCGGTGCGGATGGTGCGGGTGGTGGAGCAGCTACTGTTGTCGGTTGGTGCCTACGGACCTTTGGCGTAAAGCTGAAGTCTGGTGATTCCGACCTTGACGGTAGTGGCTGGGTCGTGTGCTTTATGGCCCCGGACTCGGCGAAGCTGACCCGTCGCCTCGGTTTCCGGCTAGTTGGTGGCGAGGTTTTGATCGGTGCCTCCTTCTGCTTGTCGCTTCTTTTAGGAGAGGAGATTCGGGAGGAGGATGAGGAGGGGAGGGAGACGGTAGAGTCGAGAGGTTCGGTAGCACAGGAGGAGTCGGGAGAGGGAGTGGAAACGGTAGAGGCATGGGGTTCGGTAGAAGGAGTGGGAACGGGAGAAGGATCGCGACAGCGGCAGCAACACGGCGGGCAAGCAGCCGTTTCCTCCAGCGGTTCGGTCTGGACCGCCTGGTCCACGCTCTCGGGTACTTCTCGCACCGTCCCTCGGGCCGTCTGGGCCGCTCGGAGTATCCGACTGTCCTCCTCGGCCTCGATGTAAGCCAGTCGTATTTCTCGGGCGAGGTCCGGGCACCACGCTGGCATAAACCTGATGAACTCCGCGAAGGGCTCTAACCGACGCCAGCCGCGCAGGACGTAGGCGGGTGGAGGGGCCTCGTCTCCCATGGTCTTGGGCTTAGCTTGGCTGTTGAGTTACGAGGGCTAAGTTTTATAGGTTTTTAGGTCTTTTACATGCACCTTTCCCACTACATTATTCCCATCTATTTGTTGTAGTTCAACCACCACCGGAGAAAGAAAACGGGAGATTCGGTAAGGTCCACTAAATTTTGGCGCCAGTTTGGCAGCAACGTGCTGAGCAGCAGACGACAGCGTGTGCTGTCGTTTCAACACAAGGTCGTTCACAGCGAAAGCTGGATCTCGCCGTCGGAGATCATAATATCGTGCTTGCTTGGCGAAGGCGTCGTCAAGGTTTTCCGTAACCCAATCCCTAAGTAGTTTGATATGGGTCATTCGCTCTGCCCATAATTTCGGAGGTGTCGATTCTATCTCGGTTTTATCGGTAGCTGATCGTCGGTAGGAATTAATGGGTTCGGGTACGCGGCCTAGATTTAGGAAAGCGGGACTTGTATTGAGTGAGGTATGGTGCGCGGTGTTGTACGCGAATCGGAAGTCTGAGAGGTGTCGGTCCCATTCTCGGTGATCGTCGTTCAAAAAGGTAACTATCATGGTCTTCAGAACGCGGTTAACCCTTTCGACCGGGTTGGCTTGTGGATGGTACGGTGGTGTCGTGGTATGTTTTATGCCATGGGCCTCCGCAAGTTCCTTGATTGCACGATTATTAAATTCTGTTCCATTATCCGTGAGCAATACCTGGGGAGTTCCCCACCTCGATAGTACTAAATCTTTGAACGTTTCACTAATCTTTTGTCCGGTAGCTTTTCTAAGGGGAGCGCATTCAATCCACTTGGTGAAGAGATCTTGCATTACCAGTACGTACGCAAAGCCAGATTTACTCGGGGGAAATGGTCCCATTATGTCGGCTGCTACGACGATCCACGGTTGTTCTACGACGCGCCTTCCCATTAAACCCGCGGGGGCAGTTTGGGTGACTTTACATTTTTGACAGATATCGCATTTCCTCACGTATTCCGTAGCGGTATGGTACATCCCTGGCCAATAATAACGGGTAGCTAAACGGCGGTAGGTTTTCTCTATTCCCGGGTGACCGGACTGAGGGTCATCGTGAGCTTCTTGTAAGACGGTTCCGCGTTGCTCTTCGGGTATGACTAATTTCCAATCGTTTAGGTCTTGTACTACTGTACCGATTAAAGGATCTGTGCGTCGAACGTATAGGTGACCAGTCTCTATTTTCCAATCCGGGAACTTTTCGGGAGTGTTTTCGACGTCGCGTTTCCGGCGGTCGTACCAGGTTAATTGATCTGGTACGATAGTGGCGGTAGCTTCATCGGCGGTAGAAAATGAATTTAAAACGACATCAGGTTCCGGGATTCGGGAGAGTGCGTCCGGCACGTGATTCAAGGCGCCTTTACGGTATACGGTAGTGAAATCATAGCCAAGTAATTCTAGTGACCATCTAGCTAATCGACCGGTAGGATTCTTTCGCTTGTGAAGCCATTGGAGGCTGCTATGGTCGGTCACGACCGTGAAATGGTACCCTTCGATATACGGGCGGAATTTTCCGATTGCCCAGATAACGGCGAGGCATTCTAGTTCGGTAGCAGAGTACTTCCTTTCGGCATCCGATAGGGTTCTGCTCGCGTATGCGATCACGTGTTCTCCGTCTTGGTCGGTTTGAGTTAAAACGGCGCCTAGTCCGCAATTACTAGCATCGGTTTGTACAACGAAAGGAATATTAAAATCGGGGCACGATAGCGTCGGAGCGGTAGTTAATCGGTTTTTAATTTCTTCAAAAGCAAGAGATTGCGATTCAGCCCAAGTCCATAATTGGGTTTTTCGCAAAAGCCGCGTCAGTGGTTCGGTTATCGAGGCAAGATTTGGAATAAACCTTCGGTACCAAGAAGCCATTCCTAAAAATCGACGTAGTTGTTTTACTGTATGTGGAACCGGATAATTTACAACGGGAGCTATCTTGTCTGGATCTATTTGTAACCCATATTCGTTAACTAGAAAGCCGAGATATTTAACTTCAGAGCAACAAAATTCACATTTATCAGGGTTGACCGTGAGGTTCGCGTGTCGGATAGTTCGTAAAACGCATCGTAACCACTCGAGATGTTCGTCAAATGTTTTTGTGGCGATGATAATGTCGTCCAGATAGGCGAAAGCATATGGGTCCATGTCTGGTTCGATTAAGCGATCTAACAACCGTTGGAACGTAGCCGGTGCTCCGGTTAATCCGTACGGCATTCGCGTAAAGTGAAAAAGTCCTTTACCGGGAACAATGAAAGCAGTTACCTCGTGACTCGCCTGAGTTAGAGGGATTTGAAAATATGCCTGACTTAGGTCGATAGTCGAAATATACCGGGCGGATCGGAGTTTGTCCAGAATGCTGTCCATTCGCGGTAGCGGATACGCGTCCTTTTTGGATGCCTGATTTACCTGCCGGAAGTCAATACAAAAACGGTAGGAGCCATTTGGTTTTTTAACCATTACAATCGGACTTGCCCATTCGCTATGCGAGGGTTCGATAATTCCGTTAGCGAGCATTTTATCAACCTCCTCATCGATAGCTTCTTGTATTTTTGGCGATACTCGATACGCTCGTTGCCTAATCGCGGGATGGTCACCTACGTCTATGTGGTGGGTGGCCAAATTAGTCGCACCTATTTTATCGGACGCTGGAGCTATCTCTGTTTTTAATAAATTCCGTAATTTGACGGTCTGCTCGTCGTTCAGAGCTACAATTCCGTTACATTGGGTATCGGGAGTAAATCGGGAGTGTGTTTGAAATTTATAAGTTACGGGAGAATTATACTTGAATGACCAGTTAGGTTCTGTGAAATCTACTATTATATCAAATGTGTGAATGAAATCTAGACCTATTATGCAATCAAAGCTAAGGGAAGGTATAACGCGAACGTGAATATCGCGGGTAGTTCCTTCCAATTCTATCGGCACGATTATTTCACCCGTGACGTCAGCCTTTCGGCCAGCGGCCGTTACGACTGCTCCGCTATGAGATTTTTGAATTAGAAAACCTCTCGATTCGATCAATGCCGAAGTTTTTAAATTTACAAAGGTTCGTGATGAACCGCAATCAAACAAGGCCGTTACACGTAAATCGCATATTTTGAGAATCAGAAATAACAGTGGTTTCCCGTGAAGCGGGTAGACTGGACTGCAGAAGTCAGTTTGTTCAATAGGTGGACCGGTAGTAGTGTTAATAATGTCGGTAGTATTAATAATTTCGGTAGCATCAATAACTTCGGTAGTATTATCAATTTCGGTAGCATCAATAATTTCGGTAGTGTTATTAATTTCGGTAGTATTATTAATTTCGGTAGCTAAAGAACAAGGTCTGACAATTTGTTCGAGCGAGGTTTTGGGCTCTATTGTGAGTCTGGGTTCCGAGGTTGCCCTTGCGCGCGGTTCCCGTGGTAGTTTTCCGCACACCGGGTACATGTGGCTCGGGTATGTCCTGTCAATCCGCACGTGAAGCAGAATTTTGTGCGCGGCGCGGTGCACTGTCTCTGATGATGACCAGGTTGCTGGCAATTGTAACACACAAATCTGGAGCTTGTGCGTGCAGTTATTTGTTCGGTAGACGGTAGAAATGGATTGGAACCAGTAGATGGGGCGGTAGAAGTTGCAGGCGAGTTAACGTTATTCGGATTTTCATTTTGACGGTAATGATTCCGGTGGCCGGTATTATTCCTAGGTGGTCGTTGGTTATAACGCGGGTCAGGTCTAGGATCCGGGGATCTTCTATTGATGTTCGGGTTTGATCGATTTTCTCGAATAGGTGTTCTATACGCAGCATTAACATCATCGTTTGGTTCGTCCTCTAGATGTAAGTTGGCTAACGCGAATCGCGATTGACGAGAGTTAGCGCGTGTTCCGCGATATGCTAGTTCCGGTAGCAGTGAGTTTTCGGGAATCGGTGGTACGTGGTATCTGTTACTAGCCGCAAAACTCGTCTCTAATTGTCGATCGATATCCTCTAAATCATCCAGATCTTCGAGCTCTCTTCTTCTTATCAATACTTGAAAACGCGGTAGCAGGTTTCGATAGGCATAATCCATCTCCTCGTCGTGTGAGAATCTGGGATCTAATCGATTAAAATACGAACGCATATATGTGAGGTAATCAACGACTGGCTCGTTTTCGCCTTGCGTACGGTTACGGATCTCTTCACGCAATGTGAATTGTAAATTCGGATCGCCGAACCTATAACGCCAAGCGCGTTCAAAATCGGAGAAATCGTGCCATTGAGGGCGTTTGTTTCGGAACCAGTATAAAGCTACTCCAGAGAGGAAAAACGGGAGACTGTTAAGAATATCATTATCGCGTAAATTAAACAAAGTTCTACCCTCCTCTATTCGCGTTAAGAAAGCTTCGGAATCTTCATTACGCGTTCCTGCAAATCTTAGATTCCATTTTCGCATAGCCTCGTGTGCGGCGAGCGTATTTGGGGTGTTATTATTAAAACGCGGCGTGTTATGATGGAACGAGGGAGCTTCGCGACGCGGTGTAAAACTAGGCGGTATCGGGAGGTATTCTCGCGCAGTGTCTATATTTTGCGTTCGGTGTTCCAAAGAACCTCTAACATCGATAGCCGGAGCGCTGTTTTGGTTCGACAATGAATCATGCATATCACCAGGAGAAGTATTATTTAACGACATATGGCCTTCCGTGCTTATTCTGATTTCACGCGTCGATTGTGGGCTTTGCCTCTCGTCCGTCGGTATTTGTAAAGACGAGGGGTCGGCTTCGGCGCCAAGCATCGTTTTATCGGGAGTCGCAGGATCAGTCATTTCTCCGCGAGAAATTCGGTAGAATCGGATTGAACGATCTCGTAAAGTCGGTAAAGTTCCTTCTGCTGATAATGCACGCTGTCTTAGCTCGCGACGTAATTCCGCTGCAGTTAACAAATATATCCACGCGTCCTTTACAGACGGCAACGAAGGCATGTATTGTTGTTTACTATTTACAAAACTGCTTGTAACGAACACGGATGATCCTGAGTGTCAATACGCGGTCACGAACAATAAACACGGTCTCGCTCGTGAGTTGTCAACAACTATTGCGGTCAAATAAAAAAATTGTTTGCGCCGCGCGCTGCTCTCCGCGAACAATGCGTCGGCTAGAAGTAAGACTCGCGGGGGATTATACCGTCGTTGGAATAATATCTTTAATCCGGGACGTTCCGTCCGCTAAATATTTAAATATTTGGGGTCGATTGGTCACTCAATATCAACTGTTTTTCCAGATCTTTTTGAATCTTTAGGTTAGTAACTGACTGAATAAAAGCGGGAAAAGGTTTCTGTTGTTAATGATAATTTTTCTCTTTCACTCTCTCTCTCTCTTATTCTCTCTCCAGTTTTTAATTGAATTATTAACTGAAATTTTTCTGTAGCTGGCCTTTTGTGGGCCCCACGTTGGGCGCCAATTTGTAACGTTAAGTCTTTTCTGCCCCTCGTCGAGCGCTAATTTGTAACGCTAGATTTTGTTATTTTCGGACGAGGACTCACCGTTGACACTTTGGCGCGATTCTCTACTCATCCGCAATATTAAAACACAACAAAATAATTAAGTTGGGCGCCAGACGCATTAGCGTCGATTCTCAAATAATAATATAAATCAATAAAATTAACACAAGATAGTACAAAAGGGATAAGTAGGGAACCCGTTGTATGGCTGGCTAGGCACAGGTACGATCGCGTACATCCCGGTAGAGTGGCGGAGGTCAAGGCAGCTAGCAGTAATTCCAGAATTAAAGAAGATAACCAAATAAAGAATAAACTCCAGTTAAAAGGAAAATGAATAAGTCAGTCGATCATGTATTCTCGAGAAGGTTACATAAGTGAGATGTTATCGGTAGCGGTAGTAAATAAAACAGGTAATCGTTGTTTATAAAAAAATATCGGTAGAAAAGCAGTAAACGGTAGCTTTAACACGAGAGACGGTAGTTAACAGAGAAAAATAGACGTAGGCCGAGAGATGCGATATAATGCAAGAGTTGACTTAGAACTACACGTCACTGGGCGACGTGATCTTACCCAAGTTGCAAATGACGCTACGAAAATTATTATTCTGTTAATTAGAACGAGAGAATTTTACTGCGATCGGTAGAAAACAACGAAAC
Organism: Neodiprion virginianus; assembly: GCF_021901495.1. Taxonomy (NCBI): domain Eukaryota; kingdom Metazoa; phylum Arthropoda; class Insecta; order Hymenoptera; family Diprionidae; genus Neodiprion; species Neodiprion virginianus. The sequence continues at coordinate 28,847 of NW_025804472.1, forward strand.
GGGAGTTCGGTAGAGGTACGACAAATTTACCATAAATTATAACCAAGATGAGAGATTGACAGTTAGTAACAATTTACTAAGTTGGCAAACGATCGACTCGGTAGCCTTCGGTAGAGTTATTCATACGGTAGATTCGATAACTTATAATCATTACATAATTGAGGAATTAAATAGTGAATTCCTAAACATAACTTTTGAGAGAATACCAAAATACAAAGTTATGAGAGTGAGAGAATTTCGGAGAATTTACAAAATAGAGAAATATACAAAAATACACCGCAATACAAAAGAATAAGTCACAGAACTTAATTTAACAAAATACAGGCAAATAAATAACAGGCAAAAATAATATAAAATGGTCAATAATAATAAAGGAAAATGCGGTAATATCTAAAGGTGATTCTACGCTCGCTTGTACTCCATAGAACTCGATATACGATACAATAGGCACAAAAATAAATAAAAATATAATAAGCAATAGCAGAAATAAAATATAAAGCACACTACTATTACAAAGAGAGTATGGAATAAAATATGAAGCCAATAGGGCTCAAAATACGATAGAGACTACAGAAGCAAGATAATAGAGATTCACAAATAAGCAGAAAAGTCATAAATACAAGAGATAATTATTTGGCAGTTACGAGGTCGCTCAGATACGAAAATAATGAATTACTGAAATCATGCAGTCACACGGAAGTCGTGGACCATGATTCACACAAAATGGCATCACACGATGCAATCAAGAAACAATAAATATAATATTAATGACCGGAATCATGCAGCCACACGGCGGCTTACAGCAACTTTAACCGTGGACCATGATTCACGCAAAATCGATAAATATTACGAGAAAGAATAGAAATTGTGAGCAACTTCGTAACAGTACAATTCAAAGGCAAAAGCCTTACCTTAACGGTCGATCTCAGGCACACAAACTGATTTTAATTTAAACTATACTATAAAATAACAAAACTGGGAAGAAAAGGAAAAAGAGAAGAAAAAGAATTTAAAAAGATAAAGGATAGCGGTAGGATGGACGGTAGAACGATAGCGGTAAGATAGACGGTAGAACGGTAGCTTAAAACGGTAGAGAGGTCGGGAGAGCGATTGGAAAACTGAAGCTGTTCCTCAACAGGTCGAGCGTAGAATAGCAGGTCGTAGTTCAGCTCGCCGATCTCGCGGTTGTCGTGAGGTGATTCTTCTTCTTTGATTGGTCGCTTGACCCCCACCGCAAATAGGCCATCCCCCTGTGGCGAATATCGGTTACTGCGTGGTCGTACGTTTTCCAAAAATTACCGCTAGATGTTGTGCAACGTGCTGCTCGCGATTTCGTCGTTGACACCAACTCGTACGGTTTCATAGTCGCTCCAGTTTGCAGTCCAGGCTGCCTATCCTCGGGGACTTCTTCGACAGAGGCATACAGAGGGTGCCTCTCGGTCAAAGTTAGCGGGTGGAGAGTGACGCCTCATTGTTCACCTCCACCGGCTTTTGTACAGGCAGTAGCTAGCTGCCTGTACCTGAGGTCGTGCAGTCAGACGGTTGGCCAAACCGTGGACCACGACCCACACAATCAGTCCTCGTCGATAGGGAGGCGGCTAGTTCCTCTTTGAAGAACGATGCCCCCGGCCGCCGGGAGGATTTTTATCTCCCTGTTCACCGGCAGTCGAGGCGATACGGAAGGTTCGGATGGATGCTACCCCAGGTGTATATAAAGGTGCACCAAGGTAGCCAGTGTAGTCTGGTGAGACCGTCAGTAGGCGAAGTCGTCGAGAGCTGCAAACGGTAGATAGTGGTCCCTTGTTGATCGGGATCGTAGTCGTCCGAGTACCTTGTTAGCTTGCGCCGAAGCGCGAAATAAAGAATTTACAGAAAAGAATTAGTTAAAAGTAGATATTGCCTATTTTGTATCGAGTTCGTTTGGAGTACCCTGCTGAGGACGCGTAAATTAAAAATAATAGCGGTTGTGTGCCCTTGTGACGGGCGATTCTGAAACGCCACGTTACAGTATATATATATATTTATATATATCTATATTATACATTTACGTAATGGAATATGAATAAAGGTAATTGAGGTAAATAATGTGATAAAATAAGAATTAATTGTGAATGAAAAAATCGTAAAAAAAAAAATAAGCGATTAAATAAAAATATTTGGGATTTTTCTAATAATTATACATGATTTTAAAAAATTGGAATGTTGTGGAAAAAATTTTTTTTTTGATATTCCTTTTTTCAAAAGTAAATTGAAAGTTATAATATACATATATATATTCATATATATATATATATATATATATATTTTCAGATGTTCATATATATTGATATATATATATATATATATGTAAATATATATGTATATATATATATAAATATATATATGTATATATATATATTATACATTTATATAATAGAATATAAATGAAGGTGATTGAGGTAAAATAAAAAATAATTGTGACTGGAAAAATCATAGCAAAAAAAAAAAAACAAATAAGCGTATAATTAAAAATATTTGGGATTTTTCTAATAATTATACATAATTTTAAAAAATTGGAATGTTGTGGAAAAAATTTTTTTTTAATTTTTCTTTTTTTAAAAGTAAATTGAAAATTATGATATACATATATATATTCATATATATATTAATATATATTTTTATATGTTCATATATATTTATATATATATATATATATAATTATCTATATTATACGTTTATATGATAGAATATAAATGAAGGTAATTGAGGTGAAATAAGAAATAATTGTGACTGGAAAAATCATGGAAAAAAAAAAAAAATTAGCGAATAAATAAAAATATTTGGGATTTTTCTAATAATTATACATAATTTTGAAAAATTGGAATGTTGCGGAAAAAATTTTTTTTTTCTAATTTTCCTTTTTTTAAAAGTAAATTAAAAATTATAATATACATATATATGTTCATATATATATATATTTTTATATGTTAATATATATTTATATATGTATATATATATTTATATATATATTTACGATATATATATATATATATATATGTATATATATATATATATATACATATATGTATATATATATATTCTGAAATATATCTATATTATACATTGATATAATAGAATATAAATGAAGGTGATTGAGGTAAATAAAGTCATAAAATAAGAAATAATTGTGACTGGAACAATCATAGAAAAAAAAAAAAAAAAAATAAGCGAATAAATAAAAATATTTGGGATTTTTCTAATAATTATACATAATTTTAAAAAATTGGAATGTTGTGGAAAAATTTTTTTTTTTTAATTTTCCTTTTTCTAAATGTATATTGAAAATTATAATATACATATATATATTCATATATAAATATATATATATTTTTATATTTCATATATATTTATATATTTATAAATATATATATATAGATCTATATTATAAATTTATATAATAGAATATAAATGAAGGTGATTAAGGTAAAATAAAAAATAATTGTGACTGGATAAATCATATAAAAAAAAAAAAAAAAATTAGCGAATGAATAAAAATATTTGGGATTTTTCTAATAATTAAACATAATTTTAAAAAATTGGAATGTTGTGGAAAAAATTTTTTTTTTCAATTTCCCATTTTTTAAAAGTAAATTGAAAATTATAATATACATATATATATCCATATATATATATATATATATATATATATATATATATATATTCTTGTAAATATATATATATATATATATATATATGAATATATATATATATATATATATACATATATGTATATATATATATATTTAAATATATCTATATTATACATTTATATAATAGAATATGAATGAAGGTGATTGAGGTAAATAATGTTATAAAATGAAAAATGATTGTGACTGGAAAAATCATAGAAAAAAAAAAAAAAAAATTAGCGAATAAATAAAAATATTTGGGATTTTTCCAATAATTATACATAATTTTAAAAAATTGGAATGTTGTGGAGAAAAATTTTCTTTTTAATTTCCCTTTCTTTAAAAGTAAATTGGAAATTATAATATACATATATATATTCATATATATATATTTTTATATGTTTTTTATATATATTTGATCACATATGTATATATATATATTTATATATATCTATATTATACATTTATGTAATGAAATATGAATAAAGGTAATTGAGGTGAATAATGTGATAAAATAAGGAATAATTGTGAATAAAAAAATCATAAAAAAAAAAATAAAAAATAAGCGAATGAATAAAAATATTTGGGATTTTTCTAATA
>NW_025804473.1:30000-31619 GCF_021901495.1 Neodiprion virginianus
CGACGGGACTTGTAAAAAATTCGGTCCGAGTCGACCGAAAGGCGATGCGCGGCGTCTTGGAGACTATACGGGCCGACGGGACTCGATGAAGTTTCGTTCCGAGTCGACCGAAAGGCGATGCGCGGCGTCCCGGAGTCGATCCGGGCCGACGGAACTTGTAAAAATTTCGGTCCGAGTCGACCGAAAGGCGATGCGCGGCGTCCCGGAGTCGATCCGGGCCGACGGGACTTGTAAAAATTTCGGTCCGAGTCGACCGAAAGGCGATGCGCGGCGTCCCGGAGTCGATCCGGGCCGACGGGACTTGTAAAAAATTACGGTCCGAGTCGACCGAAAGGCGATGCGCGGCGTCCCGGAGTCGATCCGGGCCGACGGGACTTGTAAAAATTTCGGTCCGAGTCGACCGAAAGGCGATGCGCGGCGTTCCGGAGTCGATCCGGGCCGACGGGACTTGTAAAAATTTCGGTCCGAGTCGACCGAAAGGCGATGCGCGGCGTCCCGGAGTCGATCCGGGCCGACGGGACTTGTAAAAATTTCGGTCCGAGTCGACCGAAAGGCGATGCGCGGCGTCCCGGAGTCGATCCGGGCCGACGGGACTTGTAAAAATTTCGGTCCGAGCCGACCGAAAGGCGATGCGCGGCGTCCCGGAGTCGATCCGGGCCGACGGGACTTGTAAAAATTTCGGTCCGAGTCGACCGAAAGGCGATGCGCGGCGTCCCGGAGTCGATCCGGGCCGACGGGACTTGTAAAAATTACGGTCCGAGTCGACCGAAAGGCGATGCGCGGCGTCCCGGAGTCGATCCGGGCCGACGGGACTTGTAAAAATTTCGGTCCGAGTCGACCGAAAGGCGATGCGCGGCGTCCCGGAGTCGATCCGGGCCGACGGGACTTGTAAAAATTTCGGTCCGAGTCGACCGAAAGGCGATGCGCGGCGTCCCGTAGTCGATCCGGGCCGGGAGCCTGTCGGAACATCGTCAAACGAGCCTCGGTTAATTTCGACAAAGTTCCCGGAGTTCAAAATTTTTTCGATAGCCCGCGGAGGTTTCGCCCCGTAAGCCGACCGTGCTACCACCGTACCGGCGCCGACGTCCTAGCGGCCAGGCTCCTACTAGTAAGAGGAGCGAGTCGGTCGGGCCGGTCTCCCGTCGTCCGCCTGCTACGCCGTACCGGTACGTGCTCGAGCACGATACGTACGTCGGCGTAGACCAGGAGCGGGCGTTCGCGGACCGTTCCGTGCCTCGTACCAAAGAAACTACGCGACTCGCGTTGTTTCATCTATCGTCACTGCATTACCGCGGGTCGGTGTCTCAGACCGAATGGCCCTTGACGCGGTACCAAGAAGTTCGGCTCTCCGTGAAACACGGAAGGCTGAACGCTCCAACGCACGCGTCAACTCGCTTCTTTCCGAGCGTACACTCAAAGACCAGAGACGTTTATAACAACGTATCCCAGACGCTTTCAATCTAGCCGACGGGTACGGGAGATCGTTCGAAACGCCTATAAGCCGAGTGTCGAGGTGGCGGCACACGGAACCGGGGCTGCCTGCGTGCAGTCCCGAAACACACAGTAGACGCGCGGCCGACCGGGCTACGAGACCCGGTCGGCGATGGTGGCGCACGTCC
>NW_025804474.1:7500-20000 GCF_021901495.1 Neodiprion virginianus
CAATAATATAATAAAATATAAATGAACGTAATTGAGGTAAATAATGTAATAAAATGAAAAATGATTGTGAATGGAAAAAATTATAAGAAAATAAAATAAAATAAAAAAAAAAGCGAATAATTAAAAATATTCAGGATTTTTCTGATAATTATACATAATTTTGAAAAATTGAAATAATGTGAGAAAAATTTTTTTTTTTTAACCTCCCATCTTTTAAAAGTAAATTGAAGATTATAATATACATATGCATATATATATATATATATATATATATATATATATATATATATATATATATATATATATATATATGTATATATATATATATATATATGTATATATATATATATATATGTGTATATATATATATATATATATACACACATATATATATATGTATATATATATTTACATATATTTATATTATACATTTATATAATAGAATGAAAATGAAGGTCATTGAGGTGAATAATAGAATAAAATATAAAATGATTGTGAATGGAAAAAATTATAAAACAATGGAATAAAATGAAAAAAAAAGCGAATAATTAACAATATTTAGGATTTTTCTGATAATTATGCATAATTTTAAGTAATTGAAATATTGTGGAAGAAATTTATTTTTTTCAATTTCCCTTCTTTTAGAAGTAAATCAAAAATTATAATATACATATATATATATTCATATATATATGTAATTAATGTATATATATATATATATATATATATATATATATATATGCACACATATATATGAATATATATAGATATATATGTATATATATATTTATATTATACAATAATATAATAAAATATAAATGAAGGTAATTGGGGTAGTCAATGTAATAAAATAAAATATGATTGTGAATGGATCAAATTATAAAAAAATAAAATAAAATAAAAAATAAGCGAATGATTAAAAATATTCAGGATTTTTCTAATGATTATACATAATTTTGAAAAATTGAAATAATGTAAGAAATATTTTTTTTTTCAATTTCCCATTTTTTAAAAGTAAATTGAAAATTATAATATACATATGTTTATATATATACACACATATATATATATATATATATGTACATATTTATATATATATATATATATATATATATATATATATATATATATATACATATATATGTATATATATATTCATATATATTTATATTATACATTAATATAATAAAATATAAATGAAGGTGTTACGCCCCGACGTACCGCCTTGGCGTAACTTTTTCAAAATTCCATTTCATTTCATTGCTTTAATTTCTTCAATGCACAGATATCATTTCATCAAAATCTCATATTCTAATAACGGCGAGTTCCACCCCTCCTGGCAAAAGTCACGTAGAGACCAACAATGATCCCTAGTATAAGGTTCAAAATTGTTTCTTATAACTGGTACCAAGAACTGAGATAGGAGACTGCTGAATTAGCATCAGTAGCGCTCAGCCTGGAAATATCCCTCTTTTTAAATTAAAATTATAATCAATAACTAGGATAAACCACTACCTTCAGAACCATCAAATTAAAATAGATTACTCATTGGAATGTATGAATGAATGTGTGAACATTGCATGCAAATATCTTTTGTTCATATTTTCAATGTGTCACCGACGGGATTGAGAATCGTCGGAACACCGTCGAAGAGCGAGAAGTAACGCTGACCATGTGGATTTGGGCACCAGGAGGTCGCCCTCGCACCTCATTGGCTAATTACCGTTGTAACTAATTACAACTGCAGCTCCTTGGACCCTCGGGCCCAAGAAGCCGCGTCTTTCGTCTGTCAAGTCGCGAAGTGCGTGGACGTAAACCCGGATTAGCCCTCTCGAGCAAGAGTAGTGTTTGGAAAATCTTAATTGTGACCGGCCTAAAGTCTCGCGCTAATTCGTCAAATTCGAGCATTCAGTTATTCTGTTAGCTGCAAAAGACTCACTATCTTCTACATTTCCATCTTTTCTGTTCTTTACTAAATCTCGTCATTTCGCGAATAGACATTTTTATGATATTCCATTTTCCTTAGTTAAAATTGAGTTCGGCCCTGATTCAAGCGAATCAGGTAATCTTAAGTAAAAATAATAATAATTACACTATCATTTTTAATAAATAATCGTTCCAATCAATTTTAACTTATCATCAAAATCACAAACAGACACTTTCAAACTTTCGATAACAAGATATCATTCTAAATTCACAAAGACTAAGTGACCAACGTTCAACATTATTCGATTCATCAACTCTTCCAAATTTGAGGTGAGGCCCCTGGTCCAGCATTCTACCGACGCAGACCGACACGATCCGACGGCTCTCAATCTCGTCGACCGATTCACCAAAAAGCTAAGTCAATCCGAGTGTTAATCTTCGAAATTAGACAAATTCTTGTTTCACCTTGATAATCAAAAACTACTACAGTAAATTCACAAAAACCAAGTCTAGAATTGGTGGCTAGCTTCACTACCCCCAATTAATTCGTACTTATTGTTTCCAAGAATCAACGAATAAGACTTAACAATAATATATATAATCGATTTAAGATAATCTAAAAAGAGAGATACAACGCAATAATCACGACCAGCTAGTTATAACCATCGTTCAGAGTAAATGTTCCTGGTACCAAATAATAATATCCTCTAGAATAGTATAACACATGATTTTTATAAACTTGAAGACTTTATAAATTGTTATTTTCGGCTCATACATATATCATCATCACCATTGATTGTTACCAAACATTTCAATAACCAAATTGAAATAGAATATATTTCATCTTTTACCAGTCAAATTATATTAATCATTTATTTTGAACGACCTTTTTCCTATTTTTATTATTGTAATTGCCTCAACAATTTAAACAAACCTCACAGACCTGTACAGGTCTATAGCAACACGATCCTACAAATTACCGGCTTATCGAAAGGTAAGTCTTTCTCTTAGTTTTAATTATTATTCATTGTCGTTACGTGGGAGCTAGATTATTCAATTAATCATTAATTACCACCGCTCAGTACACCATCACCCCCACGTAACACAAGAATTGGTGGCAGCGGTGGGATATTGTTGCTAAAAGTGAGATTTGTTTAAATAAAAAAATAAAAAAAAATGAAAAAAAAAAAAAAAAAAAAAATTTTAATTCTTGGGTTAAAATTGAAAAACTGGTCAAACGCATGAAAAAATAAGGTATCTTTCTTTCTAGATAATAATTATATAATTAACGACCAATTGTGCATGAAACTCTGCGACTTATTACTTGTGTATTTGTATGTATATGTCATGATATCCTGATATCGTACATTGCCGAATTTTCCACTGGTCATTTGTGTATTAACTGTGTTCCCAACATTTGCCTAAAATTGGCCTGAATTATTTCGTGTGCATAAACAACCTTTTTCGATTTTGAAATGCCTAACGAAACGGGAAACCAGAGCGCGGACCGAACCAATGTATCCGCTCTAGACGCGAGTAATGCGATGATGACGTCGATGGCGGAGTGCTTTGCGTTGCAGCATAGTACATTAAATATTCCATATTTTGACGGGAAAAACATTCGTTTGAAAGATTTCTTACAAGACGTGCAAAACGGTTCAGTGTATGTTCCGCCGAATTCGGAAGGCGCATATGTGAAGTGCGTTCTAGGAAAATTGCAAAGAGCAGCTCGCGATAGTACATATGGCGAGACTTTCAATACGGTCAACGAATTGATAAAACATCTGAAAAGTCGATTTGCAGCTGAAAAGACTTATCCGTATTATCAACAAGAGATCGCGAATATACGGATGAAACGTGATGAAAACGTGAGCGACTTCTACGATCGATTAAAAATCTTGGTCAGTGCAGCTCGCGTAGCTTTAGAAGACGAGTACGGAAAAACCGAAGTCGACGCGGTAATGAAAGTACTACAAGTGAACGCGTTAGATGCTTATATTCGAGGACTACCTGAAGCTATCGAAAGATATGTTGAAGGACGTGTAAAGACATTGGAAGAAGCGTTTAAGTTAGCGCGAAAAACAGAAAATCGTATGCACCAGGGAATAATATCTTCCGGAGAAACGCAGAGAGTACAAATTCCGCGACCGAACTCTCCAATGATCTATAACCAAAATAACGCGCCGCGATTGTATTCGAATTATGGCATCTCAGACGGAGCGGAGACACGCGCGAGAAGCCCGTCGCCGAACGCGGCCATGTACAGACACCCGACGGCAAACGTCACCGATCGACGATCACCCGAGCCGAGGGGTTATTACCCATACGGCATGCCCGCTCACTCACAGCTTCAGTACCAGCAACCGCGTGGTTATCAATATCCGCCTTATTTTCCACAACACCCGTATTATTATCCGCCGATGACATATCCGTATTTACCACCTTATGGATATCCGCCCACAATAAATCCTGCATCGATTCCACAGAGATCGGGATCGCCGGGAGCAAATTTAAATACGAGCAGACCGAATTCGCCAAATTTAAATACCCGTTCATACGACCTGAATCAGCAGTCCGGTTTTAATCAAGCGAGGTTTGAGAATTCGAACGTCAGAACACGGTCACCATCTCCGCGTAGAACGTCCGAAACAGCTGAATCTTTAAACTTGAACGCGACTCGTCGTCCGGACGCAACGGCGAGGTACGCGACGCCCGAGCGTCAACCGACGGTCCGTTTCGCGGAACCGCCGGCCGGTGCATTGATACGCGCGGACCAGATCGAAAATCGCCACTGATCAGGATGACAGCTCCTGAATTAAAAGAACATTCAGCTATTTTTCTAATAGACACCGGCGCAGATATCAGTCTCATTAAAGCTAATGTTTTACATCCTGACGTTTTAATCAGTGTAGACGAAATTTCTACGATAACGGGAATAACAACCAACAAAGTAAAAACTTTGGGAATAGCAAATTTAACTTTACAAAACGAACCAAGTAAGTTTCACGTCGTACGATCAACCTTTTTGCTAAATTGCGACGGTATATTAGGTAAAGATTATTTGCGCGAGCGTAAGGCTGAGATCTCTTTCACACATAACACCTTGGTAACGAAAAATGACCCGATTAGACCGATACGATTTATCGGATACGAAGAACATTCCGATACCGAAACAAAACCGCAAAAACGTTTGTTTAAAATTCGTGCGCGCACAAAGCAAGCCATTGCCATCGACGTAATCAGTTGTGGCACAAAAGAAGCATATTTGCCACGCGTAGAAACCATAGACGGCGTATACATTGGTGAGGCTGCAGTCTCGGTACAAGATGGCGTATGCCATGTTCTTGCAATTAATACCTTGGATAGGGATATTGAGATAGAGATTCCACCACAGGAAGTGATACCTTTTGAATATCACAACTTTCCGGAAGAGCATGAAAATTGGATAGGGATATTGAGATAGAGATTCCACCACAGGAAGTGATACCTTTTGAATATCACAACTTTCCGGAAGAGCATGAATATCACGATTCAAGTTCAGAAGACTTAAATTTAGAACCTGTAGTGACTGATCGGTTTACAGAAATTCAATCAAAATTGCATTTAGATCATTTGAATTTAGAAGAACGCGACCACGTATTAGATATCATTGAGGAATATCCAGAATTATTTCATTTACCTGGAGATAAATTAAAATCTACACCCGGAATTCAGCATCGTATACCAACCGAGGATGATATACCGATTAATACGCGACAATACCGGTTCCCTCCAATCCACAAAACCGAGATTGAAAATCAAATCAAAATTAAAATTGACAACGGAATAATAGTTCCTTCAAATTCACCGTATAATTCACCCGTGTGGATTGTACCCAAAAAACCCGATTCTGCGGGAAGAAAACGATGGCGCATGGTAATCGATTTTCGGAAATTGAATGAAAAGACAATTGGGGACGCGTATCCATTACCTAACATTACAGACATTCTTGATCATCTCGGTGAAGCGCGATATTTTTCAACTTTCGATCTTGTAAGCGGTTTCCAACAAATTGAAATGGACCCCCAAGATAGAGCAAAAACCGCATTCACAACACCAAACGGTCATTACGAATATCTCAGAATGCCTGAAGGGCTTAAAAACGCGCCCGCTACATTTCAAAGATTAATGGATCAAACATTACGCGGACTACAAGGTGTCGAAGTTTTCGTTTATTTAGACGACATCGTAGTTTATGCAAAGAATTTAGAAGAACACGGGAAGAAAATCCGCCGGTTATTTAACAAATTAAAGGACGCTAAATTAACGTTACAACCAGATAAATGTGAATTCCTAAAAACAGAAGTGGCTTATTTAGGCCATATTATTGGCAGATCAGGAGTTAGACCGGACCCGAAGAAAATTACCGCGGTTCGACATTTTCCACAACCTAAAAATCCTAAGAACATTAGACAATTTCTGGGACTAGCCGGTTACTACAGGCGTTTTATTAAAGATTTTGCTGGGAAGGCTAGGCCTCTTACAGACTTATTAAAGAAGGAATCACCATTTATTTGGGGAAAAGATCAAAAGAAAAGTTTCAAAATTTTAAGGAAATATCTATGCCAATATCCTATCTTGCAGTACCCAAATTTCAAAAAGCAATTCACGTTAACCACCGACGCATCCGACTATGCAATCGGAGCCGTTTTGAGCCAGGAAGTGGACGGTTATGACATGCCCGTCGCCTACCTGTCTCGTGCTCTGAGCAAAGCGGAACAAAATTATTTTACAACTGAAAAAGAGTGTTTAGCAGCCCTATATGCCGTACTACATTTTCGACCTTACCTTTATGGCCGAAAATTCACACTGGTTAGTGATCATGAGCCATTACGCTGGATCGACTCGATTAAAGATCCCGGGCAGCGACTAATACGATGGAGGCTCAAGTTACGAGATTACGAGTATGAATTCAAGCACAAGGCTGGACGACTTAACAGTAACGCAGATGCATTGTCGCGCAATCCAGTCCCTGTTACCGACGGCATTAACCAATCGTCGGAGTCATCTGATAGCGGAAACGATAGTGACAACTTAATAATTAAATCTGTAGATTCATTTCCAAAGTATTCAGACTATTTGAAAATAATTAGAACAGCTGATATTGAAAATCCAAATATTATTGAAGTACATGAAAGCGTTTTCGATAAACTTGACAATTATGCGCATACCGTTTCTGTAGATCTTGAAATGAGTTCCGGTATAGCAAGCGATTTTAGTAAAAAATATGGGGTACCGGAACACCTTCGCAGTCAAGCTGATATGCATTCAGTAGCTAAATTAGAACTACCAGATCAGAAAATTTATTACATTATGACAAAATTAAACTTTTGGGACAAACCAGAATATGAAGACATGTACCTCAGTCTGATCAATTTTCGGAAAATTTTAGAGGATGACTCTGTTAAAACAGTTAGAATACCTAGAATGGGATGCGGTCTAGATAAACTAGCATGGAATAAGGTAAGAACCATGTAACGATTCATTTTTGGAGGAACGGGAATCAAAATTTTTGCTTGTACAAATTTAAAATTAATAGAAAATCAAAAACTCCAAACGATATTTGCTATTATGAACCCTAGGTCAAACTTGAAGGTCAGGAGTAAACCGAACCAATGGAAGATATTACCCATCGATTCGAAAATTTCAAAATTACCTGCTCCAAAAATAAAGCGGCCATTAGCTAAATCAGACTCAGTCCCAAGAAAAAAATCAGCTGACGAAACATTCTGTCCAAAAACAAAGACTAGCATAGAGCCTGATGAGAACGCGATCTCAACAAGAACTCGATCGAGAGCCAGGACAACAGCAGGAAGTAGGCAAGCTGTTTCTGAAGACTCATCCGACGATGAATCTTCCGAACCGCCGGCCTACCGGAGGCAAAGAAGTGTATTACCGAATCTAGGTCTTGAACAACCTACTACATCCCAGGGAACACAACAACCTGAACAAACAGACATTCAGACTGACGACGACGACGTTGAATCTGATTCTGAGCCTGAAAATATAACGGTAAAATTAAAATCACCGCGTGATAGAGATAACGATTCGGATGATGATGTATTTTTGCAAACAGAAGCGAGTCGTAAAGCTAAATTATCTATAGATCCTAAAGAACTAACGAAATCATTTGACCTCTTTAATAAATCTTTGCGCGAAAGAAGTAATCTGAATCCGAAGGAGTTGCAAGATTCATTTGAACTCTTTGACAAGACCTTGCACGAGAGGAGTCTTCTAGACAACTCCCGTAACTCGGATGCAGATGAAATAGAATTACCAGGCCATATATCAGAGGGTGAAGAATTAGACAAAACCATACGTGAGGTACTCGACGAAAAAGACGAGACGGATGACGACGAACTGAATAACAAAATTGAGAGATTTTTAGAAAAAGTTAAGAGAAATCAAGGAGACAATAGCGAGGCTGGACAGACTAATACCAATCAAAATAATTTGAATGAGACAGTAGTTAGTCGACCTTTGCAGAAATCGGCATTACCAACACCTATAGTCGCACCCAGACCAATAGCACTCTCAACCCCGTATCCTTTGAATATGATACCTGAGGTGAATGAGAGGGGGGACATTTCAGTGAAAAGCAAGGTCAGCAAAACGCCAAGGCGTTTACAGCCGCAACTAGAATTCCGAGATTTACCAACGCGAATTGAAATTACGGAAAGTATACCACCAGATTTAGAAACAGTATCGCCATTAAAATTTCCAAAAACAGGTTACCATTCAGGGAATAGAATTTCATTCATTCGTGAAAACTTGACATACAGAAAAGACAACTATGTACATTTCATATCAGTAGATTCAGAATTTTTTTACACCAGTCAGCAGACTATTAAACGATTTGGAATTAATAAATGCAGACGATCATCGTGATGCAAAACCAAAATTAGGCCAAGTCATTATAACAAAAACGGGAAAATATAGCATATTCAGCCTCGTAGTTAAAAGAAAACATTTTGACAAAATTGAATTACATAAAGTCAAGGTAGCTTTGGGAAATTTGAAAACGACTTTATTAGATTTGAAAATAAAAACATTTAGAATTTCAAAATTAGGGGATATGACTGACGAACTATCAATAGACATCTCAAATTTATTAATAGATATTTTTGAAGACGAAGACATAGACATTACAATCTGTTCAGGTATAACCGAGATACCACCATCAGAAATACGACCGGGCATAATTTCGTAAATGCATAGTGGACTAATGGGAGGACACAAAGGCGTGACCAAAACATATCGAAGAATCCGCGAAAGATTTTATTGGCCACGAATGAGAGAGGATATCAGTAATTTCATTCGAAGATGCGAAAGCTGTCAAGAACAAAAGCTAGTTCGCGTAAAGACTAGGGAGCCAATGCTAATAACGGACACTCCATCTGAGCCGTTTCAGAAAATTTCACTAGATACAGTAGGTCCACTTCCGCAGACCCCTAGTGGCAACAAGCATATCTTAACTATGCAGGATAATTTGACAAAATTTTGTATCGCCGTGCCTATTCCCGATATAAGAGCTGAGACAGTGGCTCATGCAATGGTAAAACATCTGATTTTGCAATTTGGATCGCCTAAAACTATTTTAATAGATCGAGGAACAAGCTTCGTAAATAAACTATTACAAGAATTAGCTAAACTTTTCAAAATTAAACATATTACTACTTCCAGTTATCGACCACAATCAAACGGCGCATTAGAACGTAGCCATATTGTTTTAACAGAGTACATTAAACATTATATTAATGAGTTTGACGATTGGGATGAACTAGTTCTATTTGCCATGTTTTCATACAATACGGCAGTTCATGAAGCCACAAACTTCACACCGTATGAGCTAGTTTTCGGAAGAATAGCGCGCTGTCCAACTTCGTTTGATACTGATGAAAACCGTTTAACGAACAACTCGTATCTTGAAGACTTAATGATCAGATTAAACGAAATGCAGGCCTTGGCTGCGACCAACTTAGTGCAGGCGAAGGAAAGGTCGAAAATGTATTACGATCGGACAGTACATCCGTTCAAAGGTAAAGCAGGAGACATGGTACGCGTACAAATAGAAGCTAGAAAGGGAAAATTTAGCAAGCGATACCAGGGTCCATATAAAATTGTTAAAATCTTGGAAAACAATAATGTAGTATTAGAAGGTAACAACGGTAAAAGATTCGTTAAACATATAGACAAACTCGAATTGGCTTACTGATGGAACGCATTGTAGACTGATTAATGCGATTACAAATATGAGATTGGGAGTAATGAACATTCATTTTCGAGGGAAACGAACTTGGAGGACTACATGATCACATCATTTACCAACAATCCTGGGATATTTCTAAGTAATTTTAAGCTTAACGCCAACGGATGGGGCGTGACCAACCGCAACGAGGGATATTCAACTGTAACTAGCTCTAAGTTTGAAGTCTAACACCTAAGAGGGAAGTTCAGCGATGAACTTGATCTGCCCTTAGAGTTCGTTCAGAAGCTTCTGAATGGATCAACTCAGTGTGATGTTAACCTTGAAACCTTTCCCTTCTTTCAAATTCCTTTCATTCCAAATTAACGTTAAAAATGCTACAGTATATTGGGAAAAAAAAAAATGACCATTGGAACTTCGGCAATTATTTAAGGCAAATGGCAATTTGGTGAAAACTTTTACAAAACCTCACAGGAGAAAAGGCGAGTTCGAGTGGCTGAATGCAGTCGACGAGCTGTTTGGGTCCAGAATGCGGTACTCCAAAGGAACCCAAATGCCAAAACACGGCAGCACTTAAAAGTACTGCCAGGATTCCTGTTCGTCAACCTATTAACGAGTATCCGCTACGAGGGTACACATACGACTACGACTCTCAGTGGGTCACATGATACTGGGCCCACCACAAAGATCTAAATGCACTGAATCCGGCCTCTACCAAGGCGTAAGGCTCTCCAGCTAGCCGAGCATCCAGATCTCGTTCACCAATCAGAGGACACGGTACACCTGATGTTCAGCAGCGCCAAAGCCAATTGTCAACCAACGCAGAACATACTAGCCGTTCCACCAACGTTTCGCATAAGTCATTTTCGCTATGAAGAACTCGGCTGACCAGTCTCACTGATCATAGAGAGTTATTCTCCCGCCGACCTTACATCCTAAATTGCGGTAGCAACGATTGTCACAGTACTCTAAGATATTCCACCTCTAATAATGATATTACTCCCTTACGTTAACCTGAGTTATAGTTGTCCTTAATGTGAAGGCCGGCTGATCAGTTACTGATCACAGAGAGTTATTCTCCCGCCGACCTTACATCCTAGATTGCGGTAGCAATAATTGTCACCATGTTATAAAATATACCACCTTTAATCATGTTATTACTCCCTTACGTTAACCTAAGATATAGTTGTCGGTAATGTGAAGGCCGGCTGACCAGTTTACTGATCACAGAGAGCTACTCTCCCGCCGACCTGAAATTTGTTTTTATATCTATATAATACGTTAATTCATCATTATCATTGTCACACACACACATACGTTATCATTTTGTTTACTCTCAATTTTCATATACCTACTAGACTTTAATTATTCATCAACGGGGACGTTGATGGTTTCTAAGTGGGGAGGGATGTTACGCCCCGACGTACCGCCTTGGCGTAACTTTTTCAAAATTCCATTTCATTTCATTGCTTTAATTTCTTCAATGCACAGATATCATTTCATCAAAATCTCATATTCTAATAACGGCGAGTTCCACCCCTCCTGGCAAAAGTCACGTAGAGACCAACAATGATCCCTAGTATAAGGTTCAAAATTGTTTCTTATAACTGGTACCAAGAACTGAGATAGGAGACTGCTGAATTAGCATCAGTAGCGCTCAGCCTGGAAATATCCCTCTTTTTAAATTAAAATTATAATCAATAACTAGGATAAACCACTACCTTCAGAACCATCAAATTAAAATAGATTACTCATTGGAATGTATGAATGAATGTGTGAACATTGCATGCAAATATCTTTTGTTCATATTTTCAATGTGTCACCGACGGGATTGAGAATCGTCGGAACACCGTCGAAGAGCGAGAAGTAACGCTGACCATGTGGATTTGGGCACCAGGAGGTCGCCCTCGCACCTCATTGGCTAATTACCGTTGTAACTAATTACAACTGCAGCTCCTTGGACCCTCGGGCCCAAGAAGCCGCGTCTTTCGTCTGTCAAGTCGCGAAGTGCGTGGACGTAAACCCGGATTAGCCCTCTCGAGCAAGAGTAGTGTTTGGAAAATCTTAATTGTGACCGGCCTAAAGTCTCGCGCTAATTCGTCAAATTCGAGCATTCAGTTATTCTGTTAGCTGCAAAAGACTCACTATCTTCTACATTTCCATCTTTTCTGTTCTTTACTAAATCTCGTCATTTCGCGAATAGACATTTTTATGATATTCCATTTTCCTTAGTTAAAATTGAGTTCGGCCCTGATTCAAGCGAATCAGGTAATCTTAAGTAAAAATAATAATAATTACACTATCATTTTTAATAAATAATCGTTCCAAT
>NW_025804475.1:27500-29672 GCF_021901495.1 Neodiprion virginianus
TTGCCGATGTTGCCGGGAAGATGACCAAACTTGATCATTTAGAGGAAGTAAAAGTCGTAACAAGGTTTCCGTAGGTGAACCTGCGGAAGGATCATTAACGTTTCGTACTGCCGAAGCAGCGACTCGTAAGCGCGCGGGGCTGTCTCGCCGCGAGAGCGGCGTGTCACGCCCACGTGTCGCGAACAAAATTACACAAAACTTTGAACGACGTAACGGTCGGGCCCGGTTGCCGCGGCGCGCAACACAATCGTCGTGACAACGAACGCGGTGCTGACGCCGGATCCGATGGGTCCGGCGTTCGCCGCGGTCGCGACGAGCGCAGTCGCCGGCTAAAACCGCCTGACGACCGACTCGCGCCGAGGCGTCGACCCGTCGCTCCGCGTCCAGCGCGGAGCAGCGGCGGGTCGTTCGCGCCTCCGGCCGACTCGGTGCCGAGAGGGGACCGCTCCGCGGTCCGCCTCGACTCGTTCGACCCGGTCAGGTCGTACGAGAGAGACGTGCGAAGCTGGTCTCAGCGCTTCTTCGCGGGCAGCCTGTCTGCGCCCGGGTGTCCTCGGTGCAACGCCGTTACACCCCGGACGCAGGCCGCGAACGCGGTAGGCTTCGAAGAGAATTTTCGCCCGTACGAGGAAGCTCGCGTCAGCGTCGAGGGCAGCGATGCCCGGGACTCGCTGACGCGGCCCACTGCCGTCCGCCGTCAATCGTTTGCATTGCGAGCCGATCGGGTCCGGCGCCGGTTCATCCCGGCGGGGACGACCCGTGAACTCGAGGCGACGTCGGCTCTTGAACTATCGCACGAACGAAATTTGACGCGCGGCGCGCGTTCCTTCCCGCGCGCAACCGCGCAAGGGCTGACGCACGCGGCGCCGCGCTCACGACCACAGAAAGCCGGTAACAACCGTAATTTTAGCATTTTTAATGCAAAATTCACATATATGATTACCCTGAACGGTGGATCACTTGGCTCGTGGGTCGATGAAGAACGCAGCTAATTGCGCGTCAACTTGTGAACTGCAGGACACATGAACATCGACATTTCGAACGCACATTGCGGTCCACGGATACAATTCCCGGACCACGCCTGGCTGAGGGTCGTTTAACAACGACAGACTGCTCCGTCGGCAACGGTGCTGCGAAAACCCCCCCCCGGGGGGATTAGCGCACCGTGCCTTCGCGAGCGAATGACTGGGCGTTCGCAGCCCGCAACGGGTCGCGTCGCCTCAAACGAACACGTATGTCACGGTCACGACGCGTCGCCGCAGATCGCGGGGTCGAGCTGTCGCTGCCGTTCGTCACGTTCCGGTGCTAGCGATAGTCGAGAGAACGAACGAATTCGGCACGGCGACACACAGACCGCGCGCGGTCGGTTTGCCGCTCATGTGAACAAGTTCCGTTCCACGTTTCGCCGCGGGGGGCTCTCGAGTCTTTCGTACGGCAAGCGTGTTTACGGTCGTTTCCGTGGCCCGAACGTATGAAGGAGATACGTTGTGTCCTCGTCCGTGTCGACGGTGCTGTTCTTGAACGAACGGCCGTCGCCGACGACGGACTCGCAATCTTACGACGACCTCAGAGCAGGCGAGACTACCCGCTGAATTTAAGCATATTACTAAGCGGAGGAAAAGAAACTAACTAGGATTTCCTTAGTAGCGGCGAGCGAACAGGAAACAGCCCAGCACTGAATCCCGCGGTTCTGCCGCCGGGAAATGTAGTGTTTGGGAGGATCCACTTATCCCGGGGCGTCGGCCCGCGTCCAAGTCCATCTTGAATGGGGCCACTTACCCGCAGAGGGTGCCAGGCCCGTAGTGACCGGGACGCGCCACGGGAGGATCTCTCCTCAGAGTCGGGTTGCTTGAGAGTGCAGCTCTAAGTGGGTGGTAAACTCCATCTAAGGCTAAATATGACCACGAGACCGATAGCGAACAAGTACCGTGAGGGAAAGTTGAAAAGAACTTTGAAGAGAGAGTTCAAGAGTACGTGAAACCGTTCAGGGGTAAACCTGAGAAACCCGAAAGATCGAACGGGGAGATTCATCGTCAGCGACGCAGGCTTCGCCGCGGCTCGTGATGTCGGGACCTCGCGTCCACGGCACTCGGTCGCGGTGCAATGTCCGGCGGCGCCGGCGTGCACTTCTCCCCTAGTAGGACGTCGCGACCCGTTGGGTGTCGGTCTAAG
>NW_025804476.1:10000-12500 GCF_021901495.1 Neodiprion virginianus
TTCCGGAGTCGATCCGGGCCGACGGGACTTGTAAAAATTTCGGTCCGAGTCGACCGAAAGGCGATGCGCGGCGTTCCGGAGTCGATCCGGGCCGACGGGACTTGTAAAAATTTCGGTCCGAGTCGACCGAAAGGCGATGCGCGGCGTCCCGGAGTCGATCCGGGCCGACGGGACTTGTAAAAATTTCGGTCCGAGTCGACCGAAAGGCGATGCGCGGCGTCCCGGAGTCGATCCGGGCCGACGGGACTTGTAAAAATTTCGGTCCGAGCCGACCGAAAGGCGATGCGCGGCGTCCCGGGAGTCGATCCGGGCCGACGGGACTTGTAAAAATTTCGGTCCGAGTCGACCGAAAGGCGATGCGCGGCGTCCCCGGAGTCGATCCGGGCCGACGGGACTTGTAAAAATTACGGTCCGAGTCGACCGAAAGGCGATGCGCGGCGTCCCGGAGTCGATCCGGGCCGACGGGACTTGTAAAAATTTCGGTCCGAGTCGACCGAAAGGCGATGCGCGGCGTCCCGGAGTCGATCCGGGCCGACGGGACTTGTAAAAATTACGGTCCGAGTCGACCGAAAGGCGATGCGCGGCGTCCCGGAGTCGATCCGGGCCGACGGGACTTGTAAAAATTTCGGTCCGAGTCGACCGAAAGGCGATGCGCGGCGTTCCGGAGTCGATCCGGGCGGACGGGACTTGTAAAAATTTCGGTCCGAGTCGACCGAAAGGCGATGCGCGGCGTCCCGGAGTCGATCCGGGCCGACGGGACTTGTAAAAATTTCGGTCCGAGTCGACCGAAAGGCGATGCGCGGCGTCCCGGAGTCGATCCGGGCCGACGGGACTTGTAAAAATTTCGGTCCGAGTCGACCGAAAGGCGATGCGCGGCGTTCCGGAGTCGATCCGGCCGACGGGACTTGTAAAAATTTCGGTCCGAGTCGACCGAAAGGCGATCGCGGCGTCCGGAGTCGATCCGGGCCGACGGGACTTGTAAAAATTTCGGTCCGAGTCGACCGAAAGGCGATGCGCGGCGTTCCGGAGTCGATCCGGGCGGACGGGACTTGTAAAAATTTCGGTCCGAGTCGACCGAAAGGCGATGCGCGGCGTCCCGGAGTCGATCCGGGCCGACGGGACTTGTAAAAATTTCGGTCCGAGTCAGACCGAAAGGCGATGCGCGGCGTCCCGGAGTCGATCCGGGCCGACGGGACTTGTAAAAATTTCGGTCCGAGTCGACCGAAAGGCGATGCGCGGCGTTCCGGAGTCGATCCGGGCCGACGGGACTTGTAAAAATTTCGGTCCGAGTCGACCGAAAGGCGATGCGCGGCGTCCCCGGAGTCGATCCGGGCCCGACGGGACTTGTAAAAATTTCGGTCCGAGTCGACCGAAAGGCGATGCGCGGCGTCTTGGAGACTATACGGGCCGACGGGACTCGATGAAGTTTCGTTCCGAGTCGACCGAAAGGCGATGCGCGGCGTCCCGGAGTCGATCCGGGCCGACGGGGACTTGTAAAAATTTCGGTCCGAGTCGACCGAAAGGCGATGCGCGGCGTCTTGGAGACTATACGGGCCGACGGGACTCGATGAAGTTTCGTTCCGAGTCGACCGAAAGGCAATGCGCCGCGTCCCGGGGCCGATGGGTCGACGGCGGACGGACCGACCCCCGGTGCGGCGCGACGGGACACTTGTGAAAATTTCGGTCCGAGTCGACCGAGAGGCGACGCGCGGCGACGCGCGGCCTCCCCCGAGTCGATCCGGGCCGACGGAACTTGTAAAAATTTCGGTCCGAGTCGACCGAAAGGCGATGCGCGGCGTCCCGGAGTCGATCCGGGCGACGGGACTTGTAAAAATTACGGTCCGAGTCGACCGAAAGGCGATGCGCGGCGTCCCGGAGTCGATCCGGGCCGACGGGACTTGTAAAAATTTCGGTCCGAGTCGACCGAAAGGGCGATGCGCGGCGTCTTGGAGACTATACGGGCCGACGGGACTCGATGAAGTTTCGGTCCGAGTCGACCGAAAGGCGATGCGCGGCGTCCCGGAGTCGATCCGGGCCGACGGGACTTGTAAAAATTACGGTCCGAGTCGACCGAAAGGCGATGCGCGGCGTCCCGGAGTCGATCCGGGCCGACGGGACTTGTAAAAATTTCGGTCCGAGTCGACCGAAAGGCGATGCGCGGCGTCTTGGAGACTATACGGGCCGACGGGACTCGATGAAGTTTCGTTCCGAGTCGACCGAAAGGCGATGCGCGGCGTCCCGGAGTCGATCCGGGCCGACGGAACTTGTAAAAATTTCGGTCCGAGTCGACCGAAAGGCGATGCGCGGCGTCCCGGAGTCGATCCGGGCCGACGGGACTTGTAAAAATTACGGTCCGAGTCGACCGAAAGGCGATGCGCGGCGTCCCGGAGTCGATCCGGGCCGACGGGACTTGTAAAAATTTCGGTCCGAGTCGACCGAAAGGCGATGCGCGGCGTCCTTGGAGACTATACGGGCCGACGGGACTCGATGAAGTTTCGTT
>NW_025804477.1:0-2500 GCF_021901495.1 Neodiprion virginianus
TAAAAAATTTCGGTCCGAGCCGACCGAAAGGCGATGCGCGGCGTCCCGGAGTCGATCCGGGCCGACGGGACTTGTAAAAATTTCGGTCCGAGTCGACCGAAAGGCGGATGCGCGGCGTCTTGGAGACTATACGGGCCGACGGGACTCGATGAAGTTTCGTTCCGAGTCGACCGAAAGGCGATGCGCGGCGTCCCGGAGTCGATCCGGGCCGACGGAACTTGTAAAAATTTCGGTCCGAGTCGACCGAAAGGCGATGCGCGGCGTCCCGGAGTCGATCCGGGGCCGACGGGACTTGTAAAAATTTCGGTCCGAGTCGACCGAAAGGAAAGGCGATGCGCGGCGTCCCGGAGTCGATCCGGGCCGACGGGACTTGTAAAAATTACGGTCCGAGTCGACCGAAAGGCGATGCGCGGCGTCCCGGAGTCGATCCGGGCCGACGGGACTTGTAAAAATTTCGGTCCGAGTCGACCGAAAAGGCGATGCGCGGCGTCTTGGAGACTATACGGGCCGACGGGACTCGATGAAGTTTCGTTCCGAGTCGACCGAAAGGCGATGCGCGGCGTCCCGGAGTCGATCCGGGGCCGACGGGGACTTGTAAAAATTACGGTCCGAGTCGACCGAAAGGCGATGCGCGGCGTCCCGGAGTCGATCCGGGCCGACGGGACTTGTAAAAATTTCGGTCGAGTCGACCGAAAGGCGATGCGCGGCGTCTTGGAGACTATACGGGCCGACGGGACTCGATGAAGTTTCGTTCCGAGTCGACCGAAAGGCGATGCGCGGCGTCCCGGAGTCGATCCGGGCCGACGGGACTTGTAAAAATTACGGTCCGAGTCGACCGAAAGGCGATGCGCGGCGTCCGGAGTCGATCCGGGCCGACGGGACTTGTAAAAATTTCGGTCCGAGTCGACCGAAAGGCGATGCGCGGCGTCTTGGAGACTATACGGGCCGACGGGACTCGATGAAGTTTCGTTCCGAGTCGACCGAAAGGCGATGCGCGGCGTCCCGGAGTCGATCCGGGCCGACGGAACTTGTAAAAATTTCGGTCCGAGTCGACCGAAAGGCGATGCGCGGCGTCCCCGGAGTCGATCCGGGCCGACGGGACTTGTAAAAATTTCGGTCCGAGTCGACCGAAAGGCGATGCGCGGCGTCCCGGAGTCGATCCGGGCCGACGGGACTTGTAAAAATTACGGTCCGAGTCGACCGAAAGGCGTGCGCGGCGTCCCGGAGTCGATCCGGGCCGACGGGACTTGTAAAAATTTCGGTCCGAGTCGACCGAAAGGCGATGCGCGGCGTTCCGGAGTCGATCCGGGCCGACGGGACTTGTAAAAATTTCGGTCCGAGTCGACCGAAAGGCGATGCGCGGCGTCCCGGAGTCGATCCGGGCCGACGGGACTTGTAAAAATTTCGGTCCGAGTCGACCGAAAGGCGATGCGCGGCGTCCCGGAGTCGATCCGGGCCGACGGGACTTGTAAAAATTTCGGTCCGAGCCGACCGAAAGGCGATGCGCGGCGTCCCGGAGTCGATCCGGGCCGACGGGACTTGTAAAAATTTCGGTCCGAGTCGACCGAAAGGCGATGCGCGGCGTCCCGGAGTCGATCCGGGCCGACGGGACTTGTAAAAATTACGGTCCGAGTCGACCGAAAGGCGATGCGCGGCGTCCCGGAGTCGATCCGGGCCGACGGGACTTGTAAAAATTTCGGTCCGAGTCGACCGAAAGGCGATGCGCGGCGTCCCGGAGTCGATCCGGGCCGACGGGACTTGTAAAAATTTCGGTCCGAGTCGACCGAAAGGCGATGCGCGGCGTCCCGTAGTCGATCCGGGCCGGGAGCCTGTCGGAACATCGTCAAACGAGCCTCGGTTAATTTCGACAAAGTTCCCGGAGTTCAAAATTTTTTTCGATAGCCCGCGGAGGTTTCGCCCCGTAAGCCGACCGTGCTACCACCGTACCGGCGCCGACGTCCTAGCGGCCAGGCTCCTACTAGTAAGAGGAGCGAGTCGGTCGGGCCGGTCTCCCGTCGTCCGCCTGCTACGCCGTACCGGTACGTGCTCGAGCACGATACGTACGTCGGCGTAGACCAGGAGCGGGCGTTCGCGGACCGTTCCGTGCCTCGTACCAAAGAAACTACGCGACTCGCGTTGTTTCATCTATCGTCACTGCATTACCGCGGGTCGGTGTCTCAGACCGAATGGCCCTTGACGCGGTACCAAGAAGTTCGGCTCTCCGTGAAACACGGAAGGCTGAACGCTCCAACCGCACGCGTCAACTCGCTTCTTTCCGAGCGTACACTCAAAGACCAGAGACGTTATAACAACGTATCCCAGACGCTTTCAATCTAGCCGACGGGTACGGGAGATCGTTCGAACGCCTATAAGCCGAGTGTCGAGGTGGCGGCACACGGAACCGGGGCTGCCTGCGTGCAGTCCCGAAACACACAGTAGACGCGCGGCCGACCGGGCTACGAGACCCGGTCGGCGATGGGTGGCGCACGTCCGAGCCGAG
>NW_025804478.1:40000-41696 GCF_021901495.1 Neodiprion virginianus
CGGAACTTGTAAAAATTTCGGTCCGAGTCGACCGAAAGGCGATGCGCGGCGTCCCGGAGTCGATCCGGGCCGACGGGACTTGTAAAAATTTCGGTCCGAGTCGACCGAAAGGCGATGCGCGGCGTCCCGGAGTCGATCCGGGCCGACGGGACTTGTAAAAATTACGGTCCGAGTCGACCGAAAGGCGATGCGCGGCGTCCCGGAGTCGATCCGGGCCGACGGGACTTGTAAAAATTTCGGTCCGAGTCGACCGAAAGGCGATGCGCGGCGTTCCGGAGTCGATCCGGGCCGACGGGACTTGTAAAAATTTCGGTCCGAGTCGACCGAAAGGCGATGCGCGGCGTCCCGGAGTCGATCCGGGCCGACGGGACTTGTAAAAATTTCGGTCCGAGTCGACCGAAAGGCGATGCGCGGCGTCCCGGAGTCGATCCGGGCCGACGGGACTTGTAAAAATTTCGGTCCGAGCCGACCGAAAGGCGATGCGCGGCGTCCCGGAGTCGATCCGGGCCGACGGGACTTGTAAAAATTTCGGTCCGAGTCGACCGAAAGGCGATGCGCGGCGTCCCGGAGTCGATCCGGGCCGACGGGACTTGTAAAAATTACGGTCCGAGTCGACCGAAAGGCGATGCGCGGCGTCCCGGAGTCGATCCGGGCCGACGGGACTTGTAAAAATTTCGGTCCGAGTCGACCGAAAGGCGATGCGCGGCGTCCCGGAGTCGATCCGGGCCGACGGGACTTGTAAAAATTTCGGTCCGAGTCGACCGAAAGGCGATGCGCGGCGTCCCGTAGTCGATCCGGGCCGGGAGCCTGTCGGAACATCGTCAAACGAGCCTCGGTTAATTTCGACAAAGTTCCCGGAGTTCAAAATTTTTTCGATAGCCCGCGGAGGTTTCGCCCCGTAAGCCGACCGTGCTACCACCGTACCGGCGCCGACGTCCTAGCGGCCAGGCTCCTACTAGTAAGAGGAGCGAGTCGGTCGGGCCGGTCTCCCGTCGTCCGCCTGCTACGCCGTACCGGTACGTGCTCGAGCACGATACGTACGTCGGCGTAGACCAGGAGCGGGCGTTCGCGGACCGTTCCGTGCCTCGTACCAAAGAAACTACGCGACTCGCGTTGTTTCATCTATCGTCACTGCATTACCGCGGGTCGGTGTCTCAGACCGAATGGCCCTTGACGCGGTACCAAGAAGTTCGGCTCTCCGTGAAACACGGAAGGCTGAACGCTCCAACGCACGCGTCAACTCGCTTCTTTCCGAGCGTACACTCAAAGACCAGAGACGTTATAACAACGTATCCCAGACGCTTTCAATCTAGCCGACGGGTACGGGAGATCGTTCGAACGCCTATAAGCCGAGTGTCGAGGTGGCGGCACACGGAACCGGGGCTGCCTGCGTGCAGTCCCGAAACACACAGTAGACGCGCGGCCGACCGGGCTACGAGACCCGGTCGGCGATGGGTGGCGCACGTCCGAGCCGAGATTTTGTATCGAAGCTCCCTGGTTGATCCTGCCAGTAGTCATATGCTTGTCTCAAAGATTAAGCCATGCATGTCTCAGTGCAAGCCAAATTAAGGTGAAACCGCGAATGGCTCATTAAATCAGTTATGGTTTCTTAGATCGTACACACATTTACTTGGATAACTGTGGTAATTCTAGAGCTAATACATGCAAACAGAGTTCCGACCAGAGATGGAAGGAA
>NW_025804479.1:35000-37755 GCF_021901495.1 Neodiprion virginianus
GGCGAAACCTCCGCGGGCTATCGAAAAAATTTTGAACTCCGGGAACTTTGTCGAAATTAACCGAGGCTCGTTTGACGATGTTCCGACAGGCTCCCGGCCCGGATCGACTACGGGACGCCGCGCATCGCCTTTCGGTCGACTCGGACCGAAATTTTTACAAGTCCCGTCGGCCCGGATCGACTCCGGGACGCCGCGCATCGCCTTTCGGTCGACTCGGACCGAAATTTTTACAAGTCCCGTCGGCCCGGATCGACTCCGGGACGCCGCGCATCGCCTTTCGGTCGACTCGGACCGTAATTTTTACAAGTCCCGTCGGCCCGGATCGACTCCGGGACGCCGCGCATCGCCTTTCGGTCGACTCGGACCGAAATTTTTACAAGTCCCGTCGGCCCGGATCGACTCCGGGACGCCGCGCATCGCCTTTCGGTCGGCTCGGACCGAAATTTTTACAAGTCCCGTCGGCCCGGATCGACTCCGGGACGCCGCGCATCGCCTTTCGGTCGACTCGGACCGAAATTTTTACAAGTCCCGTCGGCCCGGATCGACTCCGGGACGCCGCGCATCGCCTTTCGGTCGACTCGGACCGAAATTTTTACAAGTCCCGTCGGCCCGGATCGACTCCGGAACGCCGCGCATCGCCTTTCGGTCGACTCGGACCGAAATTTTTACAAGTCCCGTCGGCCCGGATCGACTCCGGGACGCCGCGCATCGCCTTTCGGTCGACTCGGACCGTAATTTTTACAAGTCCCGTCGGCCCGGATCGACTCCGGGACGCCGCGCATCGCCTTTCGGTCGACTCGGACCGAAATTTTTACAAGTCCCGTCGGCCCGGATCGACTCCGGGACGCCGCGCATCGCCTTTCGGTCGACTCGGACCGAAATTTTTACAAGTTCCGTCGGCCCGGATCGACTCCGGGACGCCGCGCATCGCCTTTCGGTCGACTCGGAACGAAACTTCATCGAGTCCCGTCGGCCCGTATAGTCTCCAAGACGCCGCGCATCGCCTTTCGGTCGACTCGGACCGAAATTTTTACAAGTCCCGTCGGCCCGGATCGACTCCGGGACGCCGCGCATCGCCTTTCGGTCGACTCGGACCGTAATTTTTACAAGTCCCGTCGGCCCGGATCGACTCCGGGACGCCGCGCATCGCCTTTCGGTCGACTCGGAACGAAACTTCATCGAGTCCCGTCGGCCCGTATAGTCTCCAAGACGCCGCGCATCGCCTTTCGGTCGACTCGGACCGAAATTTTTACAAGTCCCGTCGGCCCGGATCGACTCCGGGACGCCGCGCATCGCCTTTCGGTCGACTCGGACCGTAATTTTTACAAGTCCCGTCGGCCCGGATCGACTCCGGGACGCCGCGCATCGCCTTTCGGTCGACTCGGAACGAAACTTCATCGAGTCCCGTCGGCCCCGTATAGTCTCCAAGACGCCGCGCATCGCCTTTCGGTCGACTCGGACCGAAATTTTTACAAGTCCCGTCGGCCCGGATCGACTCCGGGACGCCGCGCATCGCCTTTCGGTCGACTCGGACCGTAATTTTTACAAGTCCCGTCGGCCCGGATCGACTCCGGGACGCCGCGCATCGCCTTTCGGTCGACTCGGACCGAAATTTTTACAAGTTCCGTCGGCCCGGATCGACTCGGGGAGGCCGCGCGTCGCCGCGCGTCGCCTCTCGGTCGACTCGGACCGAAATTTTCACAAGTGTCCCGTCGCGCCGCACCGGGGGTCGGTCCGTCCGCCGTCGACCCATCGGCCCCGGGACGCGGCGCATTGCCTTTCGGTCGACCCGGACGAAAATTTTCACAAGTCCCGCCGTGCCACGGTCGGTTCGCGGGTCCAGCGCCGACTATCGCGGGACGCGGCGCATTGCCTTTTCGTCGCCTGGGACGAAAAAAATTCCCAAGTCCCTTGGGGATAGAGGACGACGGCCGACGGGCGACGTATCATCGAAAGAATAATTACGGCCTATAACACCGTCGCCGAATCCCGCGACGTACCGAGGGGGTCCACCGGTCCCTCCGGTCGCGCTTGTCGGCCTTGCGTTCGCCGACCGGCGATCCGAGCTGCTGCCTCGGTTATATCTCGAGTGGCAAGTGGGTACGGGAAAAAAATTTTCTTTTCTAAGTCCCCGCACTCGCATTGCCATCGCACCCGCTCGGCGAGCAGAGCGCGGCCGCGCCGGTCCGCCCGCGACTCGTCCGACATGGGACGAGCGACGCGTCGCGTGACCGGCGTCGAGCCAGCGCTCTGCAAACACAAACACATTGGGGCCTCGTCTAACCGACAAGACGAATCCCCAAGCCAAGGGCTGAGTCTCAACAGATCGCAGCGTGGTAACTGCTCTACCGAGTACAACACCCCGCCAGGTACCTAAGTCGTCTACAGACGATTCCGAGTCTCGACATCGAACTGGATGACCCATGATCGACCGTTCGAGGCCAGACCGACGAGCGGGAAGATCCCGACGAAGGCCGAAGACCCCGCCCGGCAAACAGGGCTCGTGCGACGACCGGTCCGTGGACCGGCCACCTAGTAAAGTCACATTGTTTTGAGCCTTTCGACCCACGAGACTCCTAGAAATATCGTTGCCCCCTTTGACTAGAGAGGATACGGCCTTAGAGGCGTTCAGGCATAATCCCACGGATGGTAGCTTCGCACCACCGGCCGCTCGACCGAGTGCGTGAACCAAATGTCCGAACCTGCGGTTCCTCTCGTACTGAGCAGGATTACTATCGCAACGACGAGTCATCAG
>NW_025804480.1:0-2500 GCF_021901495.1 Neodiprion virginianus
TCGGGGTTCCGAAAACCAACAAAATAGAACCGAGGTCCTATTCCATTATTCCATGCACACAGTATTCAGGCGAAAATAGCCTGCTTTAAGCACTCTAATTTGTTCAAAGTAAACGTACCGGCCCACCTCGACACTCAGTGAAGAGCAACCGCGATGGGATATTAGTTGGGCCGCCCCGGAGGGCTAAGCCCACCGGTAGGACGTCCCACAATCATGCCAGTTAGACACCGCGAGCGGTGAACCGACAGCGTGGGACACAGATTCAACTACGAGCTTTTTAACCGCAACAACTTTAATATACGCTATTGGAGCTGGAATTACCGCGGCTGCTGGCACCAGACTTGCCCTCCAATGGATCCTCGTTAAAGGATTTAAAGTGTACTCATTCCGATTACGGGGCCTCGGATGAGTCCCGTATCGTTATTTTTCGTCACTACCTCCCCGTGCCGGGAGTGGGTAATTTGCGCGCCTGCTGCCTTCCTTGGATGTGGTAGCCGTTTCTCAGGCTCCCTCTCCGGAATCGAACCCTGATTCCCCGTTACCCGTTACAACCATGGTAGGCGCAGAGCCTACCATCGACAGTTGATAAGGCAGACATTTGAAAGAAGCGTCGCCGGTACGAGACCGTGCGATCAGCCCAAAGTTATTCAGAGTCACCAAGGTAAACGGCGGACGGGACGTACCCGCCGCCGATTGGTTTTGATCTAATAAAAGCATTCCTTCCATCTCTGGTCGGAACTCTGTTTGCATGTATTAGCTCTAGAATTACCACAGTTATCCAAGTAAATGTGTGTACGATCTAAGAAACCATAACTGATTTAATGAGCCATTCGCGGTTTCACCTTAATTTGGCTTGCACTGAGACATGCATGGCTTAATCTTTGAGACAAGCATATGACTACTGGCAGGATCAACCAGGGAGCTTCGATACAAAATCTCGGCTCGGACGTGCGCCACCCATCGCCGACCGGGTCTCGTAGCCCGGTCGGCCGCGCGTCTACTGTGTGTTTCGGGACTGCACGCAGGCAGCCCCGGTTCCGTGTGCCGCCACCTCGACACTCGGCTTATAGGCGTTCGAACGATCTCCCGTACCCGTCGGCTAGATTGAAAGCGTCTGGGATACGTTGTTATAACGTCTCTGGTCTTTGAGTGTACGCTC
This sequence comes from Neodiprion virginianus, assembly GCF_021901495.1. Classification (NCBI taxonomy): domain Eukaryota; kingdom Metazoa; phylum Arthropoda; class Insecta; order Hymenoptera; family Diprionidae; genus Neodiprion; species Neodiprion virginianus. The sequence goes on from NW_025804480.1 coordinate 1,160, forward strand.
GGAAAGAAGCGAGTTGACGCGTGCGTTGGAGCGTTCAGCCTTCCGTGTTTCACGGAGAGCCGAACTTCTTGGTACCGCGTCAAGGGCCATTCGGTCTGAGACACCGACCCGCGGTAATGCAGTGACGATAGATGAAACAACGCGAGTCGCGTAGTTTCTTTGGTACGAGGCACGGAACGGTCCGCGAACGCCCGCTCCTGGTCTACGCCGACGTACGTATCGTGCTCGAGCACGTACCGGTACGGCGTAGCAGGCGGACGACGGGAGACCGGCCCGACCGACTCGCTCCTCTTACTAGTAGGAGCCTGGCCGCTAGGACGTCGGCGCCGGTACGGTGGTAGCACGGTCGGCTTACGGGGCGAAACCTCCGCGGGCTATCGAAAAAATTTTGAACTCCGGGAACTTTGTCGAAATTAACCGAGGCTCGTTTGACGATGTTCCGACAGGCTCCCGGCCCGATCGACTACGGGACGCCGCGCATCGCCTTTCGGTCGACTCGGACCGAAATTTTTACAAGTCCCGTCGGCCCGGATCGACTCCGGGACGCCGCGCATCGCCTTTCGGTCGACTCGGACCGAAATTTTTACAAGTCCCGTCGGCCCGGATCGACTCCGGGACGCCGCGCATCGCCTTTCGGTCGACTCGGACCGTAATTTTTACAAGTCCCGTCGGCCCGGATCGACTCCGGGACGCCGCGCATCGCCTTTCGGTCGACTCGGACCGAAATTTTTACAAGTCCCGTCGGCCCGGATCGACTCCGGGACGCCGCGCATCGCCTTTCGGTCGGCTCGGACCGAAATTTTTACAAGTCCCGTCGGCCCCGGATCGACTCCGGGACGCCGCGCATCGCCTTTCGGTCGACTCGGACCGAAATTTTTACAAGTCCCGTCGGCCCGGATCGACTCCGGGACGCCGCGCATCGCCTTTCGGTCGACTCGGACCGAAATTTTTACAAGTCCCGTCGGCCCGGATCGACTCCGGAACGCCGCGCATCGCCTTTCGGTCGACTCGGACCGAAATTTTTACAAGTCCCGTCGGCCCGGATCGACTCCGGGACGCCGCGCATCGCCTTTCGGTCGACTCGGACCGTAATTTTTACAAGTCCCGTCGGCCCGGATCGACTCCGGGACGCCGCGCATCGCCTTTCGGTCGACTCGGACCGAAATTTTTACAAGTCCCGTCGGCCCGGATCGACTCCGGGACGCCGCGCATCGCCTTTCGGTCGACTCGGACCGAAATTTTTACAAGTTCCGTCGGCCCGGATCGACTCCGGGACGCCGCGCATCGCCTTTCGGTCGACTCGGAACGAAACTTCATCGAGTCCCGTCGGCCCGTATAGTC
>NW_025804480.1:30000-31009 GCF_021901495.1 Neodiprion virginianus
CTTCGCACGTCTCTCTCGTACGACCTGACCGGGTCGAACGAGTCGAGGCGGACCGCGGAGCGGTCCCCTCTCGGCACCGAGTCGGCCGGAGGCGCGAACGACCCGCCGCTGCTCCGCGCTGGACGCGGAGCGACGGGTCGACGCCTCGGCGCGAGTCGGTCGTCAGGCGGTTTTAGGCCGGCGACTTGCGCTCGTCGCGACCGCGGCGAACGCCGGACCCATCGGATCCGGCGTCAGCACCGCGTTCGTTGTCACGACGATTGTGTTGCGCGCCGCGGCAACCGGGCCCGACCGTTACGTCGCGTTCAAAGTTTTGTGTAATTTTGTTCGCGGACACGTGGCGTGACACGCCGCTCTCGCGGCGAGACAGCCCCGCGCGCTTACGAGTCGCTGCTTCGGCAGTACGAAACGTTAATGATCCTTCCGCAGGTTCACCTACGGAAACCTTGTTACGACTTTTACTTCCTCTAAATGATCAAGTTTGGTCATCTTCCCGGCAACATCGGCAATGCCGAGACATTGCCGCGTACCAGTCCGAAGACCTCACTAAATCATTCAATCGGTAGTAGCGACGGGCGGTGTGTACAAAGGGCAGGGACGTAATCAACGCGAGCTTATGACTCGCGCTTACTGGGAATTCCTCGTTCATGGGGAATAATTGCAAGCCCCAATCCCTAGCACGAAGGAGGTTCAGCGGGTTACCCGGGCCTTTCGGCCAGGGAAGACACGCTGATTCCTTCAGTGTAGCGCGCGTGCGGCCAGAAACATCTAAGGGCATCACAGACCTGTTATTGCTCAATCTCGTGCGGCTAGAAGCCGCCTGTCCCTCTAAGAAGATTTATTTGTACGCCGGTAGTAAAAACCGCCCGACCGAGGCCGGGGGCCTTCGAGATACCGGAAGGTACGCCTATTTAGCAGGCTAGAGTCTCGTTCGTTATCGGAATTAACCAGACAAATCGCTCCACCAACTAAGAACGGCCATGCACCACCACCCACCGATCAAGAGGAT